>NW_020884891.1:9771156-9812614 GCF_003945725.1 Corapipo altera
CAGTAAGTGGTAGCAAAGTAACATAAGACTAGGACATTAAGGCATACTTTGTATCATCATCTTACTGACAAAAATCATAATCATTATCAAAAGCTAATTGTACCAATATTTTACTCCAAAACTAAGATTATAAATCACTCAGATAAACATCAAAGAGTAATGAGGAGTTCCTGAAGCTAAACTCAGTATTCTAAAATACTAGAGTATTGGTGCAAAGACACAGCATTTACCAGTAAATCATTTACACAGTATTCTCGACAAGCCTTCACATATGACATGCCTTTGCAGATTAGGCTTCAGGAAGGAAGTATTCCTGTTTTTGATGTTTTTGCCTTCATAAAGCTTTGCTTCTCTATACAGAATAGCCTTAAAATCTTCCCAATAGCACAAAGCATGAGGTTTTACAACAAGTACAAAAAGTCGTGCATTGTTAAAGCATGAGCAACAGAGATACTACAGTTACACTGCTATCTACTGGTAGATTTCTTCTCTGTGGGTTGTAGGAATCTACACAGGCACGTTAGGAAATGTGGTTATTGATAAAAACCTGTGATTTTTCCCTGCATAGAGAATGACATTTAAAAAAAATCAAAACCCGAGTAGTAAGAGTAATTATACTTTTTATATGGCAAGATTATTCAGAGCCTCTAATTAACTGCACGGTTGCATCGTACTGAATGCTGCGTGGAAGTACACAAGGAAATGGCTCCTTTTGAGTAGCTTAAAATCTAAACAGACAGTTGACACAAGAAGCAGGAAGAAAAGATGGGAAGAGTCTACTGTAGACAATTAAATAGACACAGAAACATATGTGAAAATACTAAACACATATGGAGAATGCTTACTAGAGTTAACAAATGAGAAAAAGGGCTCAATGAGAAACAAAGAGAAATAAAGCTGAGAATTGCTGCTCTCCTCCCTGCCACTACCAACATGCAGTTCTGCTTCATTTTGTCTCCAAGGTGAAAGAGTCAGTGTGGCAGGAGCAGATGCCACAAAAACACTAGTGTGGTAAGAGCACTTGCTGTGACAGAGGAGAGGAGTAAACAAATTCAGGATGCAACAGCAGTTTCTCCAGCAAAAATTACCCCTCTTTCCCTCTTCAGAGCAGCCACAGACCTTGGTTTTCATGACAGCATAAAAGAAACTGCCTCAGAACCTTAAACTTTGGAGCTACAGTTCACTCTTCTCACAACCATGTGAACACCCAAGTCTGACACAGCAATAAGAATCACATGGTGAGATTTTTAGAGTTGTCTTGTGCAGGGTCAGGAGTTGGGCTTGATGGTCCTTGTGGATCCCTTCCAAATCAGAATGTTCTATGATAATAAGAGCAGCACTTCCAGTTATGCATAAGTGGCCTGGTGTTCAGTGCTGCTGAACAGAGTTCACTGTTCATCTGTTTGACACTTCCAGTAATAAATGATGTGCTTCAAGAGGTTCAAGGAAAGTTCTCTTTGCAAAGCCGAAGTAACACCTGATTGTTGTCAGGATGCTTGTTCTCTCCTTTTCTGCATTCATCTCCATTCTGCATTCTGTCCTCATCAGCAAGTTCCTGTACCCTAACAAAAAATGCAAGAAGTTGGCACTACTGAATGTATTTTTAATGCCTCTGAAAAGATTAAAAGTAATTATAAGGTATGTTGGCACTTGGCTGCAATTTGAGCAATCACTTGCTTTATCTCTTTGCCTGCAGTTCTGTGGCGTGACTGTTCAGCACCAGCAGCTCGAGGAGTCTGGTGTGAACCCAACACAGATGTTTTCCAGCAGTTAGTCTGTGACTGTGACCAATGTCTCCCAACAGGAGCCTATTCTAGTGCCAGAAAGACTGAAGCTAATGCAAAGTCATACTGGCTCAGCTTTGTGCCTCACAATGCTCTCAACAATACTACTGAGCCTTGTCTTTGGACTTAATTTTTTCCCATGTTCACAATCACTGCAGCTTATAAAACTGTCACATCTTAACACAACTATTGTATTCTTCACACCTGCAGTAAAAATAATTACTTCAAAAAGCACAGGTTAAGACCCATGTCTCTCTGAAGTAAGACAGTTTATCCTAAATCAATTCAAGCAATACTCCTTGAGATAAATTTATGTGAAACTTTGTCAGCTGTGTGATTCAAGCTATAGATTCTTAATAGAGAAGAACTGAATCTCTTTGAGGCATGGGCAGAGATTTTGAATGGTGTGAGAGGTGACATATATGAAGAGTAATTTCTATTCCTTCAGTCTTCTGTAATCATGCATTTTTCTGATAGTGAACATGCTAGAAGTATATATCCCCTAATCACTCAGTCACAGTGCTTTGTTTTTCTACATCATACGGTCATTCTCTATATTATGCTAAAAAAAAAAATAGAATTTTCAAGCTTCAAGGAAGAATACTGGAATTTAAAGTTTTAAATTAGTATCTTAGAATATTTCTCCCAAAACTCAAGGCTTTCCTTACTTACTACCTTTTCTTAAATATTCTAACTGCCAACAAAATCAAGTCTCTATTGGCAATAATATTTTGAGAGCACACTTGAGGGTGTAGGGGCTGGTTTTGGTTCTGTATCAGCCTTTGATTCTGTCGCAGAGATATATTTATTTTCTGAGGGCAATGAACAAGGTTATTTTCCACTTAAGCAGGAATTGCCCTATCATTACTGGAATTGACTGGCTCAGAAAGTATGCAGAGAAAATGTTTCCTGCTCTGACTCCCATTTTGAGAGGAACATGTGTTCAGACAACATAAGAACAAGTTTTAAAAAAGCAAAATGGGACATCATTCCGGAATAAGACTATTTCTTGTTAGAAATTACTTCACAATCACCTTCAATCACGCACTCTAAAAGAAAACATCTTTGCTCCTCATCATTGCCTGCCTAAATGCTGTCCATTAACTAGGTACAACCAGTAGTTCAGCAGCAAAATCAAAAGATATACAAGTCTTAATATCAAAGGTGAAGAAAATATCATCCAGCAAAAACTCAGGGTGGGGGGAGAAAAAAAGACGTTCCACACGTGAACATGGTGGTTCTAAGAATTCCCTCTCAGCAATACTACTCTGTGACAATAAAACTGCAATTTAAGCCCACAATTACCATTTGACAGTATTTGAGGAACTTCAGTTATTATCTACTCTCAGAGCTACTCCAGTACCCTCAGGCATTATAGAATTTCTCAACTCATTTCATTGTAGAATTTCTACTGCTATATCCTGGAAGTGTGCAGGCAGGGGCATCAGAGACAATAACCATTCTGCAAGCAGAAGAATTGCATTCTCCCTCTAGGTTACTGAGCTTACATTGATGTGAATCCCAACGTGAAACCTCGTGAGGAATGGGATAATCTTACAGTATTACACAAGAGTTCAGTGGAGAGAGAAGTTTGTCTTTCAATCCCACCATTCTGGCAGCACCCCTGGGCACCTTTTTTCTCTCCAGCTGCACACCACTCTGTAAGAACATCTATCAGCTGTGGAAGGGTTCTCCTAACCTCAGAGACTCTCCTGGAGAGATGGCTACTTCCAACACAGAACATCCTTGGATGTGAAGCCATCATGGAAAAACTGGAAAAGGCTACAAAAATATCAAACCTCTGAGGTGGCAAAGCTGCCTGTGGAGACTTCAGGCTGAAAGATCTTCAGGCTGGGTTTAAAGATAGCCTTAAACATACGAGTGGGGGATTTCGAGCTTCCTTCAATGTAGCAACAGCACTGGATACTTCTCAGGAACAGGCTGACATACAATTTCAGCTGTGCAAAATTTAGCTCTACTACAAATTTTGCAGTAAAAATTAAAATTTTTGTGACTTGACTTGTGGCAATTCTCCTCAGTCTAAATGAATACTTAAAAGGGGTCATTTGTTATGCTTGTGTTGGTCTTGCTTATACTAATATTTCTCCTCCTCTTTCCCTGTCTTTCAGTTGTGAACATTTTTGTTTGTCTCCATGGTTTTTCTCTCTTCATCCTCGTCTCCTTCATTTGTCATGCACAGTTATCACTCTTCCCCTTTTCTCCCAACCAGTCCCTGTCTGGACTGTTCAGACAAAGCAATTCCTCCTGTTCCACACCTACTGATTTCCCACACCAGAGAAGAGATGCTCTTTTCCAAAGTACCACTCCAGCTCAGCAAGGAGGAAGTGGTTAACACCAAGAACAGCAAGAAATTAGTGTGAGTTCATTATGAGGAAAAGAACCCCAAACAAACCACCCAATCCCTGCGACACTAAAATTTCAGATCAGCAGGATGGGAGAGATGGGAATTTTATGGGAGTCCATTAATACATTAAGGTAACTTCTCAAATAAAAAACTGCTTGCAATACAGCAGTTCAAGCCTGTCTTTGCTCTATTTGTGACCAGCATGGGGCCCACTTGAATCTAAGCCATGGAATTTGGGAAAATCAGACTAAAAGTAGATTTGCATGCAATATTTTAGCTGAACAAATATCCAGGAAGGTATTTGTAGAATACGTCCTTAGAGGCAGAATAAAAAGAGAATATGCCAGTGAGCATAAGCTGCATTATCAGTGCCACTACAACACTGCAGCTCTTCCCAGTCTGACAACAGTGTTCTAGCAGTTTATGATTTGTGCTGATTTCTCCCGCCTTCATTACAATCCAAGTAAGCAGAGATTGAACTACACATGAACCTGGCAATGTCTGAACTATAGAACTGATTTCAATATTGGCCTTTCCTTTTAAATGCTTAGAAGCACTGGACATGATTGCTCTGGGAGCTAGCGCCCTTCAGGCAGGTTAGATGACACCCCTTCAAGACAAAGGGATCTCTCCAGCTCAAAGGCTGGGTAGGCTGGGGTTTTTTTTCTGAACACCATTAAAATTGGCCAGAATATCACACTTCTGAGAGATGGACACATTTATTTCCAATCTAAAATTATTTATATAACTCTTTTATTTACTACTCTACTTCTGATGTATTTATCTAGTTCAACTAAACTCAACAAAGTGTCTCAGTCTCTTCTTGTAAAAGACTTCCTATTCTTCTGAAATCCTAGTTACCTTTCTTTCCCCCTGTTCCAGTTTGAAATCACCACAATTAAAAGCAGGTCAAGAAAACTATCAAAAATATCCTAGATTATTTTTTTCTGCAGGACCCAGTTGAGGTATTTGTTATTTCCTTTGCTAATGTGAATAGCCTAAGATTTTATTTGCCCTTTCCATTGATATGTTGCACTGGTGGTTTGCAGTCATCCTATGACTTTCTCCTCCTCTGTCATTTCCAATTAACAAGCTCCTAGCTTATAACAGAAATGTATTGTTTTTGTGCATGATCTTGCACTTTGTCCTATCGAATTTCATTCAGCTACTATTACTGTAGCCCTCAAGGTCATTTTATTCTTCCTGTATGGGAATTCTGAACTCTCTGTGTGACAGGGCTCACAAACTTTTTGGGCTTCGGAAAAAATATTTTTGCTAATTTATTGTTTTTAAAGGGAATTACAAAAATTCTTAAACAAGATATTCCAGGACCATTTCCTGAGGGACTGACACATAATCCCACTACCATCCTTTTGGCATAATCTCAGTGAGTCTCCAGCAGATTACAGTAATGGATATCATCACTGCAATGACTTTGAAGTACTTCAAGCAAAATTCCAGAACAGTGTGCTCTTTCTCTCTGAAAAACAACTACAGTTTTCAGAGACATGTGGGCATTTTACTTACCCAAGGTACCAGAAGTTTTATGCATTTTTTACATTTCTGGCAATCCCCATACAACATATTGCCTAAACCAAAGTGATCATACTTAAAACTTTACAGCGGTGTAGTTGTGACACTTCCACACAAAACAGGTGATGTGAACTCTTGCTTGGAAATGTAGCCAAGTATGAGTTGACTCAAACATTTACTGGGCACACAGCAGCTGCTTCATTTATCATGAAGAAGTTACCGCAATGAAAACCATATACCTCTAATGGCAAGTCTAACTTAGGCAAGTCTAACTTAAAGACAAGTCTAATTTATCAATTTGTGGCACTGGAAACCTCCTCTTGACTAAGTATCCTTGCTGTAGGACGCTGGAAAATTGAAATATAAACTTGAGTGATGAACAAACCTGTGCCAACCCCATGAAAATGAAGTCTTAGCCTATCTCTGAAGATCAATCTATCTGTGCTACAAAGAAATCTATTTTTTAGAGTTTTTCCTCCTGCTTTTGAGTTTTCCACCTCAAAGATTTGAAAGATGACCTATATTGAGAATAAGTTTTTTCACAGTTTTTTACCAGACAGCTTAGAAATACTTAGAAAACAATGCAATTGGTATTCATCAGGACTTCAGCAACATTAGCCACACAAACAGCAATAACAAAAGAAAGAATGAAGAGTGGAGAAGGACCCTTTTACTCCTTAGCTGGGAGATTAGAAGCACAAAAACTACACGTAAATTTTACCCTTGGGTTTGTTTAAGCAGTTGCAAAAAAACTTTTTAAAATTCAGAAGTCCATTTCTATCCTGCAGGAAAGTATCAGTGAAACGGTCATTCTGCTGTTACATGGTACAGAAATACAGTGTGCTGAAATAATGTGCTGCATAGCAAAAAACCAGGACCTTGTGGGAATCCTTTCTTCTTGTCCCCCTTGCCTCTCAGTATCCTTCTTCCTCTAGAAATACATGTAGAAGACACAAAACCTTTTACCATGGACTTAGGCATCACCTTCAGTTCTCTGACCACATATATTTTTGGGAGGCTACAGGCAACATCTACACTGATCTGGCCCTGGAACCCACACTGATCATCCTTGCAAAGATACAGGGCATACACCACGCAGACCTATTACCAGTTTTTTTTCACCATCTCTTTTCCTAAATGTTACAGAACATTTAACAATCTCAGTTTCTCAACACATGGCATTTGCTGGACTCTGCTCTCATATACTGTGCTGCTGCTCAAAATGTAAATGTAGCTCCAAAACATTCCAAAATAATTAGGCAAACTTCATGAACTTCAAGTAAGGGTGTAATTAACTGATAGCAAAGTGAGAGAATTGGAGCTTTTCCAAGAGCCTCCTGGAGCACTCACCTGAGTCTAATAAGCAAAACCCTTCCAGTATCACATCAAACTCTAAACACATTAGTGCCAAAGATTGTAATGTGAACATGGTTTCTGAAAACCTAAATAGTCTTAAAATTAAGCACAGACTTTCTTATAATTTTAATTTTTTTCCTCTGTTTGTTTTACATTCTTCATACACATAATTGGAAGAATTGGCTTCAAACAATTTTGTGAGATCTACAAAAGCTCATTTTTACTTCTCTGCAGAATATTATATATTTAGATTTTTAATAATTAAGTATTACAGCTCCCTGTCAAATTGTCGCATGCAATTTCAGAGAGGAAAGTCACACACAGAGAAAGACTATTCAGACTTACTACAGAAAGAGAAACGAGCTCTGGGAGTGCATGTCCTAGTGCAATTCTCTTCAAAATTGCCAAGAATCATGGCAGTAAAAAATGTTTAATGTCTTGGGCTACTCAAGCTAATTCCTGTCAGCTCATACTATTGGACCCTTGGTTTTAAGCATGTGCAAATGAAGAAAAAGAGGGGAAAAAAAAGACTCAAACAGGCATAGGTGACAGAGACTTGATATTTCCTACTCAGCAACAACCCAAGAGTCATTTGCAAATAACCAATCTACTATTGCCTGTGCCCTAAAAGATACTGTGCTTTCTTTTTCTCCTGAGGGTATCCTGGTACCTGAATCGGTTTTTTGCTTTATTTTGTTTTCTGAGGGAGTGTTTAAGCATACAGTTGTGAAATGTTCATACAAACATATTTACAAAAGCCACATTCACAAGAAAAGCACTGACTAGTAATCCTGTTTTAGATGACTCACAACCCAGTTGACTTTCTGGGTTGTGAGCACACATTGCTGGGTCACACTGCTCATCCAACACCCCCGAGTCCGTCTCCTCACGGCTGCTCTCACTCCATCCTCTCCCCAGCCTGTGTTTGTGTTTCAGGGTGCCCCAATCCTTGCGCAGGACTTTGCACTTGGCCCTGTTGAATCTCATGAGGTTTGCAGACCCACCTCCCCAACCTGTCCAGGTCCCTCTGGATGGCATCCCTTCCCTCCCTACTGACCACACCACACAGCTCTGGATCACCGGCAAACTTGCTGAGGGTGCATCGTACAAGTACAACGATATTTCCTTTTTATTTCTGATATTTCCTTTTTATTTCTGATATTTCCTTTTTTATTTGGAAAAATAGCATCATTTTCTGTACTAGGTAAAAATCAGACTAAAGAATTTAAGCCAGTGTCTGGTTTTTTTGTATTTTTTTTTTCTAAATTTCTCAGATTACATATTTAACTTTTAAGGTGTGGGGTTTTTTCTTTCCTGCCACCATTGTATCTGGGCCTCATTAGATACTGACCTAAATCCATCTCCCTTCATTTCATTGTAGCATGGCAGATTTTGTGATGGTTCTAATCAGCCTTAGTAGGGCTGCCCACCTCAATTCCATTAAGGAAAAGTCAACACATGCACACTTGCACCCTAAGCTATTGATGATTTCTGGATGAAGCAAGCAAAGCCCACAGAGATAAAACAGCTGTCCCACTTTATAAGAAATATAATTTTATATCTACCTTGTTTCTTTCCTTATTTTTTTCCTGATGACAGAAAAATAAAATGATTAAATAGAATACAACAGCAAATAAACCCAGAACTTTAAATAAACATTAAAATAGCAGTTTTTCATCTCCCACTTTATTTTCTGTGTCTCTCACCATTCAGTTTTGCTTTCCACTTTAAACTCTGAATGAGACTGAGGATATTAAGAAGGCCAAAATATCCCAAATTCTGCTTATCCTAAAAGTGACCTATAATCAAAACTTCCTTATGCTAAACACAGCTACCTAGGACTGATTGAATCAGATCAGGGCTGTTATAATTTCACTTAGGAAAAAATAAGTTTAAAAAGGCATATATCTGATTTAGATTATTATTTAAACATTAGCATTGCATTAAGTGTCTTTTGAAACGCAGCAATAAAGTTTCAGGGAAAAAATAAAAAAATTCCCACATTCTGTCTGAAGTGTAGCCTTATAGGTATGATAAATCTGGCTCCAACATCACAGCCTTTCCACATAGCATCAAAAGGCACTAACAGAGAAGAAATTATTTAATGAGTCCCTAGCTGCTAAAAAAAGTGTAGGACAGATAAAGAAGTTATATAACAGGAAACCTGCAGTCAGAGCAAATACCCAGCTCAGAATTTGCTGTTGCAGTTACTTTGGTTAACAGTCAGTTTGTTAGAACATTAATGGTCCAGCAACCCACAAACCAACAGTTAATTGCTAGTAATGATTGGTTTCTTGGGGATTATTGCTTAAATAAATCTCAAAAGTTGTGTGCTGTTAAGTAACTTACTATTTTGTTAAAGTTGGCAGTGAATTCCAGTGGTTAGTTAGTGTTAGTCAGCCTTACCATTAATCCTGATCCCTTGAGTCCAACCATTAATTCTAATCCCTTGCATACATCGGAAGCAAAGTACAAAAGTCCCTGATTGTCTTCAAGTGTTCATTTGGAAAAATGTTACCCAATATCTCGACAGTGGAGAAAGAAAAATCCTGTCTCATCCTGTCATTCATGCTCACAGCAAAAAGAAGACATGCCTCAGTGCAGACATGTCTGTTCAGTATAATCACAACTGTGAGGTTGTTTGGAAATCCTCATGTATAAATCTGCAGTCATCATGCATTACTGGGACTGTGTTTAGAGTTTTGCTTCCAAAAAACAAGGAGGTTATTAAAATTAACTAAACCGAGATCAAAAGATAATGGCCACTCTGGGGACCCATAGTAACACAGAATTATATCAACACCCAGAATTTCATGCACTGCATTTTGATAGTCCTTATACTAACATCAAACTCTCCAGTCAGGCCAATTCTTTGATTTAGCACCAGGAAACATCAATTAGTTTTATAGAGGGACATTTTCTTTTATCTGTCAACAAATAAGACCCTCGCAAAAAATTTGAGGCTTCGTCATGTGATTTCCAGTGGCACTAGGAGTCCCAGTTCTCCACCACATGGATGCTGAACAGAGTAGTTCTGGAAACTAATAGAGAGACAGAGAGCCTTGGTCAAAGCCACCAATGTAAGGGGGTACCCACACATTGCAATGCAACAGTGTGATGTCAGCTATGCTTGATTCCTCTGGATAGTCTGATCTGATACCTCTGGAAGTCACATATTTCTGGTTTTATATGTAGAAAAACCTCTGCAGAACCAGTTGCATCATTTCTGCTGAGAAGCCTTAAGATTTCTGCAGCAGTCAATCCAATCTACTTTTAGACACATAGACATCATAGATTTTCTATCAGTGACTCCTGAGCTCCTGAAGGATCTTGTTAAAGGTAACAGTTTCCCCCCCATGGACAGGGCCATTCCACATCCCCACCAAGCTCTCTGCAGTAAAGGGAATATCTTTCAGGGTAGACATGAAGCATAAAGATTTCTGCTATCTGCTTTATGATTTAAAACATGGTTTATAGTCATGAAGTGTTTGTTCAGCAGGTTTGTAGTAGGGTAAGCAACATGTAATAAATCCAGAGAAATAATTAAAGCCAAGTCCATAAGCTACAAGGTGAACTAGAGTCACAAAAAACCTAAATCTACATAGAACACAACTTGTGTGAATGAAGATAATCTGGAAAAATTCAGATCTGCAGTATGTTTTACAACAGGCAGTTGCCAACACCTGTATAGGTTTTTACCTCCTGATAGGTATTTACCTAGCAGTAAACTGAGGCACAGAAAGGTAGTGACCTGCAAGCAACACCAAGGCAAGAAACCTACGTATCCCAATGCACAGTCCTCATGACCCCTTTCTCTCAGAGAAACCTACAAAGTGTGACAATGAATTAACAAATAATAAACCTTTTCAAGCCAAAATTTAAGGCCCGAGTTAATTCATAACTGTTTTTTAAAACATTTGAGAATTCTACATATTCTTAGGGTGAGCATTTGGACTGGAGGTTAAAAAAAAAAAAAACAACCACAAAACAAAAAGGAAAAACAAATGAAAAAGAAACCCCAAACCTCTCACCAGCCAGCTGTAATTTACCTTAAATGTTTCTGAAACCTGAATTTTATGAGTTTTTAGTGAAACCTGTTGATGTGTTCAACTTATTACCCCCTTTTCCTCTTTAAAGTAATGATTCACTTAGTTTTACATCGACCTGTTAAAAAACCCCTGAAGGGCATGAGTATAATTTCCTTCATCATAAATTTCATATATCAAGAGAAATGAAAGGAGTCAAGACATCACTTTCCCATTCCAGTTTTCTTCCTATCTTGGTTGCTAATTGAAGTGGTGCTTTCCAAGTGTGAATTCTCTGAAGCATTGCATTTCTCAGAGGGTAAAACTGTTCTCACCTGCTGCCAGGTCCTCTAACCAATGCTGGTCACTAACTAGATCTCACCTCTATTTCACAGCCGTAATATTCAAAGCTATTTCTTTTCTACCTCCTTAGCTTTTATTGCTATCAGACACAATTCTCATTTTCTAAGAATTGTTTCTTTCATTATGCTTGTCAGAAAAAAGGCTACAGATTTAGACGTCCTCAATAGTTTTTCCTACAGATAAGAGTCACAAGATACCTTTAAACAAAATATATGGAGCTATTTCTGCATAGAGCAATTACATATAAGAAAAGGTTGTACGGGTACTGAGACAGCTCTGCTATTATCAGTATTTATTTTTTTATTACAACAGTGGCACCTAAACTCTAACAGTTTTGCACATTATTTTCAGGTTTTCTTGCAAACAACTGAATCCTTAGACATGGTATACTTACCCACACCACTGCTTACACTTTGAAAATACATATATATTTTTACCCTTAAGAATTCCCTGTCACTGGTCTGATGTATAGAAGAAAATGTTAAAGCTCGCAAAAGTTTGCCTCAGACTCCTTTAACTGCTCAGAAGACAGCAACTTAAACTGATCACACAATGAAACTGAGTCTCAAGACACCATGGTGACCCAGGTAGGATTGATTCCTAACCCAGGAACTTATGCAAATGCTCCTCCTGCTTTTAATAAACTTAGTCAGTCCCATCCCTGCTACAATATACACAACACAGGTTGAACAGATGTCACCCAACCATTCACTCCTGTGAGTGAACGCAAATAAAAGTACAAGAAGGAAAATACTGCACAACAGGATCACAAAGCCCAGTTACAGCTTCCACCTCCCTCCTCACTTTCCCCTCTACCCTGTAGTACTAAGGTAGAAAAAACGAGCATGTGTGACCTGGGGCTCCATCCCACCCCATCCCTCAGGCATCTCAGGAGATGTCTGCATTCCCACAGGCTCACAGCAGGCAACACTGTACAGTGAATATCGTAACCACTCACTGCAATCACTACACAAATTATTTGTTAGCAGCGATATTAACCTGCCACATAAGACGTGGCTGCCTCAGGAAAGTTTAGAGAAGTCTTAATAAAATATGCATAAGTAACTATGAAAATATAGTAGATAACTGTCAAAATAACTTTGAATACACTAAAGCATATCTGCTGACTTTCCAGCACAAAAAGAATTTATGGTAATAAGTTTTGGAAAGTAATACAGCCATGTTGCTAAAAATGCAGAGCAGCTGCTTCAGTTATTATAAAATGGCTAATTTTTGCTCATTTGTGACATGGTTTCATAGACGGGTAACAGCTGCAGTTTCACCCAGCTGCATCCTGATGCTAAATGCACACTTTAAGCCGTCAGACGAAAGTATAGATTGCTTTACTTTACAGCACTAAGTACCAGTGTCTTTCCAAGAAATACCCTGAAGGTCACTGGCAATTAAAGCTCCCCAAGGTCTCTTTCACTCAGGGAATGGTGACTAGCAGACACAAGGTCTCCAGAAGTCAGACATGGTACAGCAACATAGCAAGTAGTAACTGAGCTGCATGGATTTAAAAGGATGTTGAAAGGGCTTCCTACCTGGTACAAGTTGCTACTCCCCCTCACAGCCTGGAACCCTAGGTGCTGGCTCTTCTCCTTAATTGCTGAGGTAACACGAATTTCTCTAGTAAGAAGTGGGGGGAAAAAAAAAAAAAGAAGGAAAAAAAAAGAAAAAAGAAAGAAAGGTTCTATTGGCTGCTGCCTCCTTCTTAAAAAGGTTACTTCAAATGCCTCTCTCGCTCCCTATTTATTTTCTCTCTCTCCCAGAAGAGCAGTTTAGAGGGAGAGTAACGGAGTGTTTATCCTGGCTCTGAGGATGCACGCTTGTGCGATAACTGCCTGCTCCCTGCAGTATAGCCGGCATGATGTGATGTGCATACTAAAGCAGTTTGCATTAGGCAAGGCTTAGCAGAACCAGCTTCCCAGTCTCCACCTTCTATATCACAGAATGAGTTTGCTTCCTTGGAAATAGTGGGGCTGTAATGACAAGACGGTAGGGCTCTGGTTATAGTGTAAATGCATTTTCTTTGAAAATAGTCTTTAAGGATAAGGTTATATTTATGTATCACCTGTGAAAACACAGGGACAGCTGTAACTAAAAATGCAATACAGTCATACAAATGTGCAAAAATTCCCTGTTGTTTGCTGTCATATGACAGATGATACTAAAGGCAGAAACTAATGAGACATCTCCACTTAGGAAACATTTATCTACTGCCATCTATCACACAAGCAAAGGCGTAAATAAATAAATAACGCCCTGAAGAACAGAGGCTTAAATGTCTACAGGCTCAAAGATAAATGCGTGATATTTATACACTATAGTCACGACTGAACAACAGATACATTATGATCAAGAATTAACTCTAAAGTACTACATTTATCATAAATCTGAATAAATATTAGAGAAGGGCTCAAGCTGTAAAGCCCTGATTTGGATTTTGAACACTCCACAGCTCAGAAGTGCCTGAATCTGGGGATTTGGCTCTGGCCTCTCTGTCTGTATTAGCTGCTCATGAACACACTTATAGAAGTACAAAAAATAAATAAGACTATACATGATTATGTGAAAAATCCCATTTCTTGCCCAGGCATAAGGGTACAGTAGGGAATGCTGGTATGTGAGCTATTTATACTTTTTCATTGTTCTTAAAATCAGGGATTCAGTTCTTAGTTATGAAGCATTTTAAAAATTGCTCATTTCTTGACTTTAGGGGAGGAGCTCAAGACAGAGTAAAGCTTTGGGACCCAATTTTTCCCATATGAAGAGGTAGCTGAATGCTTATATGTGTTTGCAGTGCTGATTAGTTATGCAAATTAACTTTCTTATTCAGCATATCCAGCACATGCTTCTTTCCTGCATTTTATTTTTATTTTCTTGAGTTTGCTTCTTTCTGGTGGGGTAAAGACAAGGTTCAGTCTGACTGACAAGTATTCAGTCAACACTGCTCCGTTTCCACAAGCAAGTGATGTTGCTGCCCACTTCTCAATTGCTTTCCAGTAACTATAAAGCCAATTACTAATGAAAAGTCATAAAAACATTGAATACCTTGCACGAATCACTATCAAAAACACCATACAGACTTATGTCTAAAGTTCCTTTAAAGGATATATAGAAACATATAATCATTAGGGTTGGAAAATATCTCTAAGCTCATTAAGTCCAACTGTTAATCCAGCACCAGCATGTGCACCACTAAACCACATCCCCAAGTGCCACATTTACAAGTATTTTAAATACCTCCCTGGGCAGCCTGTTCCAATACCTGACCTATTATCCAGCCTAAACCTCTCCTGGCACAACTTGGGGGCATTTCCTCTCATTCTGTCACTTGTTACCTGGTAGAAGAGGCTGAATCCCCCTGACTACGACTTCCTTTCAGGCAATTGTAGAGAGCAACAAGGTCCCTGCTGAGCCTCCTCTTCTCCAGGCTAAACAACCTCAGTTCCCTCAGTCACTCTTCATAAGACTTGTGCTCCAGACCCTTCACCAGCTTTGTTGTCCTTCTCTGGGCACGAAGAATACCCATATATAGATAGATTTCTAATATATCTATACATTTAGTTGATATGTTCACCTTCTCTTGGGGAAAAAGGTGGTCAAAATTTAATCCCTGTTTATAGTACCTGTAGTGGCCATCAGTTGCTAGTTGCCCCCAGCATAGTAAGTGCTCACCTGTTTAAAGAAAAATGGCCTATGGGTAGGATATCAAGTAAGGATATCAAGTAAGGATTTTGAAACTTGATTTGAATTCCTGTCTTCTCTGAGGAAAACCACAGGTGAAGTATTAAATGTATCTTCTGTAGTCCCTCAGTTGTCAAATATGAACAAATACTTCACACCCAGGAGTCTTGTGAAAACAGAAAAATATGTTCATTTGTGATCCTGAGATGTTTATTTAGGTATGGAAATGGTGAAAAGCATAAAGTGGGAAGGTAGGAGGGGTTTCTCTGCATCCATAGGACACTAGAAAAAATAAAAATCAGAAGACTTCACAAGAACAAGTTTATATTGGGATAGAAAAATTTGCACACCACATGGCTCAGCACAGACACAACCTTCTCCAGGATGGAAAACAGTGCATGCTACTGTGATTTCAGAACAACACCTCAAAATGTGGAAGTATCCACCAGACGGGTTTAGTAGCTGTTCTGATACAGGGTAAGCATGTTTCCTTCTTAGACATTCCAACTAGGCACTATTTCCAAAGTTCACATAAAGCTGGACTATTGCACATCTTGTTAAACTAACTGGGCTCTTTCTCCTTTTTGGATCTTAGGAGAATCAGAAGTCACCAGGGACACTTTTCTTCCTTTCTGTTACCCCAGGCCTGACCAGCCTAAAGTTTAAGATCTTTGCCTGAATTCTCTGTACATTCAGAGTAATTTTATGGCCACATATTCTTTGGCTCATGTTCAACTTTTCTACAACTAATTTTTCTCCCTCCATGGAGTTTACCTGTCTGGCATATATATGAAAGGATGAGCTTTGGATGGGTGATTTAAGGGAGCCTGCCTTAGATTTTTTCCTCATGAGTCATATAGTATAATAAATTTATAGCTGAGCATCCACATAATGAACTCCCCTTTCGTTTCAACATCTTGACTGAAAGTTCTGAAAAAAGTTTTTGAAACATCATGTTAAAGCAAACCAGACCAAAAGTTCCACACCTTAATTAGCACCACTACTTGAGGATAGACTACAGACCTGGCTTATAATTCTGTGTGAAAAATCTGAGGCTTTAGTTAGATAAAGTATTCATGGGAACATCACTTACACTGGAAATGATGCACAGATGTGTGCAGACACAGAGAGGTGCACAATGATATATCTGTATTATTCACAACAGTGAGTACTGAAGCTTTACAACCTTACAAGATAAAAGATGACAAAAGAAGAGTTATTGCATTGTTTCTTCTCTTTTTCTATGTGTAGCTTTAATAGCTATTAAAAGATGATGGGTTTTGCACACTATCAATTATGAAGCTTGAAATCTCTATTCCAAGTATAGTCTAAATTGATTCAAATATTGTCATTGTAGATACTAATAATGTAAGTTAGAAACTGCTGAAATTAATTGCAAGACTTAAATATTTCTTTATGCATTTTTGTTAGAGACCCAGCATATCACTTTGAAGATATCCATTAAGATACCTATATCAAACATACACATGTATGTGCATACACGTGTGTATAAATATTTTTAATTGCTATTCCATTTTCTATAGAGCACTCCACTATCTACAGTCAGCTAAAGAAGGCTTGAAAAGAATGTGTTCTACATATATGTAATTGCTGCCAGGAGTTACTCAAAAGGCTAGCAACAGGAAAAAAATTAAACCGCTCGTAGCCAATTTTAATACAACCTGTTATTCTTCCTATCCTATGACAGACATGAGTTCTGAGTGAAATAGAAGTAACATTTGGCTGGCTAAAAAATCTTTACAGACAACTCTGCCAACAGACATTACACATTAACATTGACAATGTCTGATGTTCATTGTGCAAACATTCTCCTTGTGTTTCAAGTCGGAGCCAAAAGATATTTTATGGCTTACATAAAGTTTAGTGGCAACAGCAGAGGCATATTTTTATGGACAGTAAGGTAAAAGTCCTTCTGTTCCTGAAAAGGCTATTGGAAACAGCTGGCAGTCAATGGCTATTGAGAAGTACAGATATTGGAATGGAGTATAAAATATACCTGTCACTCTCACGCTCGCCAGGGTGGACACAAGCACTGGGCACTACACAGTAATCACAACTTCCAGGAAAACTTCAGGAGTTGAGTTACAAAATAATCAGTTCCTACTGAAATGAAATGGAAGTGAGTTGGGTTGGATATCTTTTTGGGGGTGGGAAGGGAATGGGAAGGAACCATTCTAAAAACTCTGATTCCTCTGAAATACAAAGGTCAACTGCTCACCCAGACTAAAACTGAAAGCTACTCAGCTGCGTAGGTCAACGGAAACACAAAGGCTTTTCAAAAAGCATTTTCTGCCTTACTGGACAAAAGGAAGAAGAAAAAACACATATTCAAAATGAAAATAAAGTCTTAAAAAAATCCAAATTCATAAAAGTTTGAATCAAAAGATTAGTTCTAAAATAAAAGGATAAGATATTATCCATAGCAATGTTTGTGTTACTGTCTTACATAGCTAGGCTTTAATCATTGCTTACCAAAATGTGATATGTGTGTTTCAGATATTCTGGTGCTTTCTTCCTTCTTGCTGTTGGCAGGTGTCACAGGCAAAAAAAAAAAAAAAATAAAAAAAAGACTGTACTTCTTGGTGTTTAATTCTAGGAAGTCTTTTTGCAGAATGGTAACATCACCATTCCATACTGACAAACATTACTGACAATAATTTCAGTGCAGGATAACCAGAAAAGCTTGGCACATCATTACAGACCAAGAACTGGAAGTGGGGTAAGGACACAAAGCTGGTCTGACTCCTCACTTGCTCAAACTATGGGATATTTTTAATGAGAACACAATACTCTGGCCCACCAAAGAAAGTTTGAGACTATTTCTGTTTCAAGCCAGTAGCTTCTCTTGACATACAGTTTTCTGTCTATCTCAAAAAAAAAAAAAAAAAAAGAAGGAAAAAGCTTTCAAAGATACACTAGAGAAGTCTGCTTTGCAACTGGCACATGACCAACCTAAAAATTAAACTAATTGGTATTCATGAATAGGAAAAAAAAGATATAGGAAAAAAATAGGAAAAAAAAATGCTACTTTTTGGCTCTCATACTGAGTTTGCTTTTGCAATAGGCAAATTATTATGCATCTTCATTAAATAGTGTCTATATTTGAAAGGAATGTTCCTGTTCATTACCTGACAGAGCTTAAGTGTAAAAAGGCTGAAGGCCAAAAAAAGTGCTCCATATGATTAGCTCCGATATTCTGTTCTTCATAAAGTACATCATTAAAATTAAATTACTATTCACTGTAGCCAATATAATTCAGTCCAACTGTTAGAATTAGTATTTTCTCAAACTCCATTCTAGAAGAATAATCCAGCCTCCTCCTCTGCATACATGTGTTTCCAGGGACAGAGAAGAGGAGGGTACCCAAGTCCCATCACCTTTGCACACAAGCCATTGGAAGATGGATAGAAAGCTTTGCTCAGAGTACTGGGTTCTTTGATCAAAAAGTTATTTAAACACTGTTAGCATTTTAATATTCAAATTAAAAGTGACAATCTTGTGGATGAAAATTGAGAGGAAGTTTCTGAAAACTATTTAGGAGAGCAATAAGAAAGATCTAAAACATCAGAACACGATAACCCTTTTTTTCTTTCCAGGAAAGCTAATCTATATTTAATAACAGAGCACCAGGAGAGGGGCACTCATAACAGGATGAGAAATATTACAGTGTTTCTCTTGTTAAGCAGTGAAATATAGCCATTAAATCGTTAAAACCTCTGTAGTACTTAAATATGACAGAAGAAAATTGGTCCCAATGAGATGATATGATCCTATTACAGTCTTTTAGAATGGTGAATGTGGACAGCAAGATTGGGAACTACAATATTTTTCAGTGAAATTTCAGGGCATAACCACCATTGTAGTGAATCAATTTTGACTTCCCTGAGAGATTCATGTAGAGATGCAGAATTCAGCACATTAATCCCTTCATGTGTCCCCAAAGGGGAAACACACTGCTTATTAAACAATTCTTAAAATAAATAAATAAATAAATAAATAAAGTATTTTCAGGCACGTATTTGTTCTCCAAAACCAAAGTCAACAATTTGGATAACAGCAGTATTTTTACTGAAATAAAAATAACAACATCCCCATACATGTAACGGTCCAACGGTGCACATGAGAACGTGAAGGGTTTGCAGAGGCAAATGCACTTTGCCATTCTGCCTCTGCAGGGCTCCGGACCTGATGGCACAGGTGTGGGCACAAAACCAGAAATGTTGCTTTAGAGACTCACTCTTTGAACCACGAAGAGCTGGGCAAAATTTGAAGCAGATCTGAAGCTGTTCAGAGCTGCTCTGGGACCGGCGAGGCACAACCAGCCCCTCAATTCCCAAGGCAGGAGCAGTGCAGAACAAGAATGTTTTCAAATATTTCAGAAGCACAGAGTTTTCTGGGTGGTTTGTTTTAAATCTTTTATTTTTATACCAGTTTGCATCCTGCCAATTGAAGGATCTTCCTAGTATAAAAAAAAAAAAGCCACCAAACCCACACAAACCCCCTGAATCCTGCAAGCATTTAATTGTCCTCCTTATAAATCAGCGAGATGATAGAATGTCTGTAACCCATGAGGCACACAGACAGTGTGCCAGCTTTCCTCTTGTGCATCTGCTCAGCCAAAGCACAGCCAAGAGATATTAGCAGACTTCTTTGAAGACAGAAACAGCAGCAGCCAAGTACCAAAATCATTGCAAAATGGTCTCAAAGTGAACTTCTGTCAGGTGATTAATAGGCAGTACTTCTAAAATTTCAATTTTAATTACCTGCAGACTCTTAACACATACCAAGAACGCTCTTCAGGCAGTCTTATCATCAATTCTGTATTTTTATCCAAAATATGTCTTGACAGAAGCACTCACACTTCCTCACAAGTTACCAGAATTCTGCAACTTTAAACTCTACTTGAATTTCCTGTCAGCCATTGAAAATAAAATGTCAACAAATACCATTTCCACTCTAATTTTATAGACCCTAACAGCCTTTAATAGCTTACTGTCTGCTAATTCCTTTAATAACCTTACTTCTCAGTGTCATATGTTCTACTTTATGACTTCCTTTTTAAATCAAGTTGTATCACCCCAGAGGAAACAAAGCATCTACTCCTAGCAGTGTGGTGGAAACAGCACAGCTGGAGAAAACTAGTATCTAATCATGAGACATTATTGCTTTTCCAGCAATGGTACCGTCAGTGGCTCCATAGTGCTTTGTTAAAGCATCAGGCTCCTTTTTCCTTATAGTAATTAATCAAATTTTATTTCATTTTCTGTAAGTGCATCAAAAATAATATTTATGAAGCTGACTGCACTTTGAATCTAAGACTCTAGGACTAACTCCAAAATCTTGATTTTATTTTTCTTTGACTCTTTTTTTGAAAGGCAGCAGGAACATTTAATATACACCATTCCCCTTGTGACCATTTTGTCAAAGGTGTTTTTTTCTTCAGTGGAAACAGGTTGAAAATTCCAGTTTAGAAGACAGGGACTTAGTCAAGAACACTTAAATTTTCATCTTACAAGAAAGTTCACTTCTGGTGATGCAAAAATTGCATCCTGAAAAGTCATAGTGGAATTGGTTCAAGACTGAAGCACAGGGCATCACAGATCTCAGCTGCAGAGCAAACCCAGGCACCAAACAAGAGCCAGGAGTAACAGCTCAGCTGATGGGTGGGGTAGTACTGTCCAAATTCAAGTGTAATTGTGCTAAAAAGTCTGGGTAAAGCCAGGGGATGGGATTGTGATGCCGTCCAGAAAGCTCCTCAGGTCCGAGTTTGATGACATTAATTTAATTAATGCTGTCACAAAAATGTTCCATTTCAATGTCTTAGGAAGAGGGAAGCAAAGAAAAAAATAGCCATTAAAGAATTTAAGACTTGTAAAAGGACAGACAGGAGGCCCATGTGATGTTTTACTTATGAGGACTGTGCTGTGTAAGTAATGGTGAGCTATTTCTAACCACTTTTCTGCATATTACACTACATATGGTGGTAGGAGGACCCACATTTTAATTTAGTGTTTGAGACAACATAGCTTATTTTTATTCAGAGTGCTTATTTCAGGGTGTACCCTGAAAAGGGTGCTCTTGTGAGAAAGTCCTGGCACAGTGACCTTTGCAAAGATAAGAATTTATAACTCCGATTTTGTAGAACTCAGTCAAAAATACCTTCTACATTCAGTAATGTCAAAGTAGGTCATAAAACATTAATAGAAGAAAGTGAAGTTAAATTCTGCTCAAGACTTAATTCAATATCTCTTGTGTCTCAAGTATTTTATTCTTATATTTCTGGTCAATTTAAAATTTCCCTCCTTAATTCTTGTCTTTTCACCTTGGTGCCTAACTGGAACACAGAAATGCAGATATAAAATCCAAGTAATGCAAAACGTTTTAGAGAAACTTTGCAAATTTTATGATTTTTTAAAATAAATTTTGTAAACTAAATATTTGCTACTCACTCTACATGAGGGTTGCTTATAGCTTCCTCTCTTGAAAACAGATCCAAAAAGATATTTCTTCTGTAGAAATATAGTAACTTGGATACTTAGAGGATATGTCCCCATACGTATATAGGAATTAATGGAACAGAAAAGTTTATTTAGACATATTGGATTTAACATTGTGTCTTTTTGTACTGTGTTTTCCTTTGTGATCCTCCTACACAAAGCCCTCAGTACCATCATAGAATTAATATTGTGAGAAAACTCTATTTGACTTTATTGAAGAAAAATAAATTTTAATCAATATAATCCAAATCAACTCCTCTGCTCCTTGTTTTCATTTCAGAACAAAATGAAAACAAATTCTCAGGGGTAAAGAATTATTATCTGTGGAGGAGAATCAAAAGAGGTGATTCAACAGGAGGGAGACTGGCAGTAGCAAACACCAAGTACTCTTTCAGAAACTCAGCATAACTAAAAGCAGTTTAATGTTTTTTAAGATGAACACAGTTTTTTCTTTTTAAAGAAAATTAAGATTATACATGGTACAATAGATGGAAAATAAGTCAATGAAGAGAGTACATGAGCAATTTATATTGGGGAAATAACAGCAAAATAGCCAATCCCTTTGATTAGCAAGATGACTCAACTGGTTTCTTCACTATAGGTACCACTGTTATTTGCAGAAAAGTCTGGAGAATAAGACCTCAGTAGGGCCTGGTATCTGTTACCACTGACTAGTTCCATCCTCTATGGGTATTCAGGGCAGCACTGCACAGGTTGGATTGGCAACTTGCAATAATTCACAAATAAGAGATCCCATACCTTAGATACAGTGGCAGAAGTAGGTCAAATTTAGTTACAGCTGAACCCCACTTTTCCATTCTGTTACACAGCTGTCAACCTCTTAGGGAAGAGAGCAAAGACACAAAACTGTGCTCCTTTGTGCACAAAAAGAAATAATTTATCACACCCTTCTGTGTCATGACTGAAGAAGTGCACATCACAGCATGGCCAGCAAAGAATCCTTTAAAATGACATCTCTGTCCCCTGTATGGAAATGGGCAACTACATTTAAAGCACATCATCACAGGTCTTAGCAGACCTAAAGCTAAAGACCTGTGAGGAAAGGTCTCCAACAGTAATGGGCTCAGTCTGAGCTTCTTAGCAATAAACAGGAATATGCCAGCTCTATGACAAGGCTTCTCCTCCCACTTTAGTTTTGAGTCCAAGCACCACCTGGCCCATTGCATCCCAGTTCACACAATTCTTGGGCCTTTCTTGACAAACAACACCAATAAAGAGCCTATTTATTATTCTGAGGTCAAAGTGGTAGAACAGCAATGGAATAACTAGCTAGACCCTCACGTCTCTCCAGAGGACATATGCATCCCTGTTTCTTTGGATCATAGAATAGTTTAGGATGCAAAACACCTTTAAGGTCATGGAATACAACCACTAAGCCTGCACTGAAGCCCATCACTAAGCCATATATACACCTCTTAAATCCCTCCAGAGACTCCACCCTGGGAAGCCTGTTCCAGTGCTTGGCAACCCTTTCTTCTTTTTGCAGTCATTACTTTTGTGATCTATATCAGAATACTTGATTAATTTTAAATGAATTTATATAGTTTCAACAGAGTCACCATCCACAGAGAATTAGAATATAATAATAAATATGTGTTTTAAAAGTCTGTTTTACTTAGCCTGTTTTGGTGGGGTTTTATGTTTAGTCTCTAAAACCCTTTAGGAAATGAAGAGGTCTGGAGAAAGTACTGAAACAGTAAACATAAAACAACAACAAAACCAAACAACCCATAAAAGGAAGACAAAGGTAGTCTTCACTCATAACAAAGCCATATGACCTGGTTAACCCCTCCTCAAATTAAGAGAGGTGATATACTCTCTCTATCAAAAGAAAAAATAACAAACAAGCAAATGAGATAAAAAGAAAAAAACTAGACAGCTCAACCAGGCCAACAGAAGCCATGGGACCACAACACTCCAGCTCTTTTTCTTTGTATCATGAATGACAGTGTCGGGCGTTCTTTCAAACACCTTTCATCCTCGCCTCTGCCTCTGGCTACCACAGTACATTTTGTGATTTTCTCACATAGCAAGCAGTAGTTTATACCTCAGAATCCCAACTAAGTTTTGTGAAATGCCCGGAAGGCACCCCTCGGGAGGCCCAAGGAAACATAACAAGCGATACAGGAGAAGCGTATGTCTCCCTGCTGCATAAAAGCAGGCTGGCAGTGCCTGCCAGTGAGGAGAAATCCTAAATGGCTTGGAAGCAATGATTATAAACATTTAATTTACGCTGGCTGTTTCTTTTCCTAATTTTGCCTTTCAGTGAAACGGTGTTTATCCCTTCTTTATTGTTAGCATGCAAATGCTGTCTCCATTTCCTCAAATAGCCATGCCGTCGTTATGCTGTGAGATATTGTGCATTAATGCTAAACGAAGGTTTATGAACTATTGCAAAATAAACTGATCTGTGTCCTCAACCTAGCATGAATAGGCCTCATGCACAAACAGACTAAACCATCACTGATGTTTTGCTATCATAACATGGCAGGGGCTTTTCTCACCTGACTCTTTGGAATATGTGAAATTCATGCATGGGGAGGGAATTTACAGAAGGCACACATTGATTTTGAAATCTGCCTGATTTTTATGCAAGTTGTACAGAAAAAGGCTGCGTATCTCTAAGCTGAGAGGCAGTCCCAAAGTAAACCTTTTGTCTGCAGCCTGAAAAACCCCGTATAAGAAACTAAGCAACAGCATCTCATGCAAACGAGTATCTACCATTAAAGGAAATTAGTCTGGAAGCCAGGTGTGCTTAGCAAACAGACCTGGAAATTTTTGTGCTTTCTTGCTAGATATGTGGCAACTACTGAGATACCAACAAATCTACCTTTTTTTTTTTCATATCAACACACACACAACAGATACAAAACCTCTGTATTATTATGCAGCAAACACATTATGAAGCATAATCCATTTGCATTCACTTTGATGAACTATATGTACCTCATACTTAACTATCTAAAACATTCCCATCAGACTTTCAAAATTATATCAATGCAACAAAATTGGAAGAAAAATTACACTATTTAAATAATGGAATTCCATTTGATTTGTTCATTTAAGTGCTTATTTCCTTCCACATCTAACAACAGCTGTGCAGAACATACACCTGAGTTTGTCTAAAAGAGACTGGGAATGCTTTACTAGAGCTGCATTCTTTCTTCTTGATGTACCCTGTATGAACCTAGTTATTTGCACTTGAATAATGTGTAGAGCTACAACCATGGGATCAGGAGTTTGTTGTCCCTGGAGTCGAATAAACCAGCAACAACAACAACAAAAAAGCATCTTTCCTCAAGAGAGGTCATACAACAGACAACACATGGAGATAGAAAAAACAAAGGGAGCACCAAAACCTCTGAGAACACACTTCTCAGCAGGGAGGCAATACTGATACTAAATCACCCACTGCCTCCTTGTCAAGTTTTTGCAGTCTTTCTCACACAGGAGATCTCGAAGGGGACTCTGAAGTAGGATGCTTGCAGATGTTTACAAAGAGCTCCTCTTACGTGAGCAAAGCAACAGGGGAAAAAATGTGACAGGCTTGTTTGGAAGCGCACACAGGGAAATATAGGGATACAGAATAAAGCACTTTTTGTATTCCTGAGTTGGAGTTGATTGTTAATCAAGAGCAATAACTGTTTTTTTAATTCTTGTGTGTCAGAATGAAACTTGAGAGATATTTAATTACACTGACAATTACCAGAATTGCGGTGGTTTTTATCATAAAAACCCTGTTCCTCCAGAAGGGCAAAGAGACATGAAGGAACAAGGAAAAGGATTTACTAGGTGACCATGAGATGAGCAGCTCTACTAATTTAGGGTAGTGCAAGTTGTATGTTCCTGCACATTTCCCGTGACCCAGATTACATGTGGCAAAATGCATTAGCAACACAGAAGATTATCCACCAGTTATCACAAATCAAGTATCATAGGACCTGGATTTGGGGGGGGGGGGTGCCAGAAAAGAGGGAGAACACGTCTGGTGAGAATAATCAATATTACTAAGACTCGTGCTCATTCTGAGATCCATCCTTTGTATACCACCTAAGTGGCTCAAAGGGCCTTAACCAGCCACAAATTGCCAGTCAAGAACAACCTATGAATGGAAACCACTGCAGCATTTGCATTGGGCTTTGGCCCTACAAACACCAGAAGACATAAAATCATAGAATCTCCTGAATTGGAAAGGACCCACAAGTATGATCAAAGTCCAGCTCCTGGCCCTGCACAGGACAGCCCCAAGAATCCCACCATGTACCTGAGAGCATCACCCAAACCCTTCTTGAACTCTGTCAGCCTTGGTGCCACGACCATTTCCCTGGGGAGCCTATTCCAGTGCCCAACCATCCTCTGGGTAAAGAACCTTTTCCTAATATCCAACTTAAATTTCCCCTGACACACCAAAGGATGAAGATTCTCTCCAGCCTTATCTCCTGTCTATTTGAGTGATTTTGAAGGGCCTTCAAACTTCTAGAGAGGGCACAGCAAGATGACTGTTAATGCCTTCAAGTTCTTTAATATCCAGGAAAGTCAGGTAGTGCTCAAGGGGGGCAAGGTCAAGCCACAGCTGTGCCACTATTACTGGAGCCTGAAACTAATTTTCTTTTGTTTCAAACTCTGGAACCACATGCCTACATGATCACAGAATGTGTCAGGTTGGAAGGGTCCACAGTGTGTTGTCTGATCCAACCTCCCTGACCAAGCAGGGTCATTCTAAAGCCCATGGGACAAGACTGAGTCCAGATGGGTCTTGAATACCTCCAGAGAGGGAGACTCCATAGTCTCTCTGTGCAATCTGTTCCAGTGCACAATCACCTGCACAGTAAAGTTCTTCCTCATATTCAGGTGGAATTTGCTGTGCATCAGTTTCTGCCTCTTGTCTTATTCCTCAGCACCAAAAGCCTGGCTCCATCTTCTTGACACCCTCCTTTCAGATACCTGCAGACATTAATCTAGATCATGATTTCATGGTCTCTCCCCACAACATTTTTCTTTCCCCACTGTGGAACTCCTAGGAGTTTAAGAGTGCGCAAAACAATGCTCTTGAAATGAAGAAACAGATCCTTCTCCAAACCTCTGTAATCTCGCTAAGGAGTCGAGTGGGATAATGGGAAGTTCCTTGCCCTACCTGAACAATTATCTATTCTCAGCACTCTCCCTCAGGCTGATTCTCTGGGGCCAAAGGCCTCTCTTCCCAACTGCAATGGGTAAATGCCCAGGAACGTGACGGTTTCTCTTAGTTTTTAACTGATGCACATATGGGTGCTGCACATATTGTATATGTCCATTGAGTTCACACTGTTGGCCCAGAGCTGTTTGTTCCTTCATACCACAGTTTGCAATAATGCAGCAACAATTTATGGTCAACTCTGAAAAACATAGCTAGCAGGTTTTCAGTGAAATTACTTGGGCTTCTAACTTACCTTGTTACATGCTTGAGAGGTAAGTAAAAGGCAACAGCACATTTTTCCCTTAACAAGTCAGTCCTCCTTTGATGGAAGGTCATGGGGAAGTATTAAAAAAAAGTCAATGTCAGATAACAGAGGCCTCAGCAAAATAGGAAAACAAGAATGGCACTACACTTATAGCTGGAGAAATCTATAATAAGCACAAATTCTAGAACAATAAAGAAACTAGTCAATGTTTCATCCTTTAATTTCTTTAAAAGTCATTTAGAACTGCTTTATACAAAATCCCAATTTTAACCCCATGTGAAGATAATGCTGTTGACCTGTAGCCAGGATTTATCCTGTCAGCTTTTCCTATACTATGTGTGTTCTGTGTGTATTACTTCCTCAAACTGCAAATACCTCTTTGCACTTAAGATATGGCTCCTGGCAGTTGTCCAGCTTATTTCTATGTCTATGCTCCATCAAAGCTCAATTACCCTGAAAACTTCAATAAATGTTACCAGGATCTCTGCCGCAGTTTCTTAGAGGACATGCAAGAAGATTGTTTTTTAAGTAATATTATCACAGTGAGAAAAAGTACCTACAGAGTCACATATTTTCCAGGGAAGGGGTAAATAAAAAAAATGTAGAGGGTATGAAAACATATTAAAAGTGCAATTTTAAGTGCATCTTATAATGAGAGGCATTGTTTTTCTACATGTATTCACTGGACTGAGTCCTAAAAGTACTTACGTTCTTTTGGGTGCTTACCAGCCATATTATAGGTAATTTATAGTTCTACAAATCATTTTCTGTCCTATGAATGTTTAAGCTGAAAAAAATCTGAACGTGATACTAGTGTAGTTTATTAAAAAATAAAACAAGAGGAAAGGACTATAAGTACAAAATAATATGGAATATGCAATGGAATAATATGGTCCCAATGAAAAGTGCTGTACAAAGGTAGTTTTTGCAGGGGAACACTAAATATTTGGTGAAGGTTAGTTTGTGCTGCTAACACTGAAGACACAGAAATTGGTGAGTTTTTGCAAACACACTAGTTTCAGAGACATCCCAGCGAGCCTTCTAACAATTCCATTGGGAGCACAGGGGGACAGTGAGGGGTAGCTCTGGAACACAAAACGTGGCAGACTGCCACAAAGGAGCTCCAGTCTGAGAGCCCCACAGTAAACACGAGGAAATGGAATTACAAGGGACACAAGGCTGCTGGAAATCCCCAGTGCACTCTTCCCAAAGCACAGCCGTGCAACTAATTATACACTTTGGTTGTAAAATTTAGAGATGAACGTGCTTTTTTTTCTCTAGTTCCATTACAGACAAACTACAAGGGAGTAGCAACTGTGAGGGAGTGGAATAGAGACTCTGCAGGAAGAGCTGAGGCTCCACAGGAAGCACTTAGTGCTGCTGAGGCTTCATAAATGATAACAAATGTTCTCCAGTTTTAGATACTGATAGAAACAGCTTCTTAATGACCAGACCGATATGAACAGTGTCCCATGTGAATATACATTAAAACATTTTCTGTTTTCAATTTTTAGCTACTCAGTTATCACCGAGCTAATTATGGAGAAGCTTGTAGAGCTTTACAGTAGCTCTACAAAGCCTGTATTACTGCATCATCCAAAGTCTAGTGAAAATCCTATTCCAAACAAAAATTCATGGTAAAAAGTGCTATTATTGTAAAGGTTACTGACACACCATAAAATCCAGTTTATTTTCTATATAAGGTACACACTATAAGAGATCCTGGATCAAACCACCTGATCTGATAACCTCATTTTAAACTGTGAGCAAATTGACATCCAAAGTGAGGCATTGATCCACAAACCAACAGGACTGCTCAGTGGTGTAAAAAGTCTTAGAAAATTGCCAAATCCAGAACAAGATAACGTGCCTAAGGCTAACTGCTAATTTCAACTATTAAGTTCCATGACTGTGGCAGCTACAGGGGGGGGGGCCTCTTATCTTGGATGAGGAATCTACCCCTGAGGGTGTATTGGATGATGAAATTCATGCACACACATATCTGTCTCCTCATTTCATTGGTATTTTGCATTTGTACATTTTTATGGTTCAAAGACACCAAAAGTAGCTCCTGGCTTGGATAAGACCCTTTTGGAAATTTATAAGTAATGGCTCAATATATGGGGTTTAAATTTTGTGGGCTGAAACATTTTTTAGTCTCTGAGAACAAATGTGGCTCTAAATCCTGCAAAGGCTAATACTGCATATTCTGCAGCTGAAGATTTCCACAAATCCCAAAGGCCATGACATCTGCCAGATTATAAAGAACTGAACCTTTTGCAATAATATTGTTTTAGCATTGTGGACCTGAAATTCATTGTGCACATTTGCTGAACATAGTGTTTTGTTGGGGTTTTTTGTTCAGTTGGTTGGTCTGTTTTGGGATTATTGTTTGCTTATTTTTGTGGGGTTTTTTTAATCATAAAGAAGCTAACTTCTAGCCTTTGAAATACAGATTTTAAGCTGATCTTAATATTTAGCCTCCTAAAATGTAATCATTTGAAAATCCCAAAATGCTATCAAAGGAGCCATCACAGTCCTGAGGCCACCAATAGGTCTCAATGTCCCTGACCAACATCCCCTTGACTTCCACCCAGTCCTGCTCAGGAGCTTGTTTTGGCTCAGCCCAGTGTCTCCACCCTCACCATATCTGGGTTGTTGCTGGATCACGTTGGCAGCACCTGGTTCTGCCACCCGTTTATTTTAAGGATCATATTAAGAGACCTGGGGTAGTCTCTCTTATCAATACATGTCAAAGCAAGCAGAGGAGCACAGTCACTTGCGTTTTTCTTAATACTGAAACCTTGTTTTAAGCTACATTTCCACTCTAAGCACCAAACTCTGCCCTGCATTCCTTCTAGAGCAAGTCCTTTCTGTAACTTTCCCCTATTGATAGTCAAAACCCTCTACTTCCAGTAGTACAGCTGGTCAACACCAAAAGTACGTGAAAATATGAATTGTGCATTTGGCTTTGAGATTATGAAAACAAACATGGAAATACTCAAATATTACTCTTTAGAATGTTTTTTTGAAGTAATTAAAAACCCAAAGGTGGCTGCAAGTTGTGGCAGCTGCTCTCACCCTCTGGGGAGCAGCAAGGCAAGCCCAGAACTCAGGGACAGGCTGGGTGCCCTTCTCAGGTTAGTGAGACACAACACACTCAGCTCTGCCTCCCTCTCACACTATTCAGCAGCTGCCTGTGAGGAGCTTGCAGAGAAGAAGTGATAAGAATTAAAGTTCTTCCACTGCATTCCACACAGGCACCAATTTAAAATTAGATATATTAGCAGATAGGAAAAATAAAGGAAGAGCTTCAGATTTCTGAACCATCAATCAATTTAAAAACCTAATAAAATTCATAAAGGAGTCTAATTATCTATAGAGTCTATTCAATTATAAAACACAAAAGAAACAGAAAAAAATAAAACTGGTGCCTTGTATTTACTGATCCATTTAATGTTGCTGGTTTCTGACACTAAATTAATATTTTCCTCTTGAAGATAGCAGGAATATTTATTCAGGATACCAAGAAATACAGTAGTTATTTTAAAACAATAGTGAAAGCCTTGCCAGCATAGGAAGCTTTTATTTATTATCCACAAATTCAAAGTATATGGGCATACACACACACACACACAAAGTGTGTGTATATACACACTAAGGGTGTGTATAAGCATAAATGTTTATATATGTATATGATTACATATCTGTTTATATATCTATATGCTTACACAAACATCTGTGTGAGTGTACAGAAAAATGCAATTTTGGTATTTTCTTGTGGTTAATCAAATCTATGTGAGAAATTAATTTGTGATTAGGAGAAGCCATATCATGTCAAGCCTTTCATACTAAGGTCATTATTAGCGTTTATTTGATGCAGTCCCAGAGGGGGGGTAACACTAGGTTTCATCGGAGTTTTTAATAAATTGTTAATTAAAGTTTACAGCTTTGGAAAGTTGTTTTCTACCTGAAAAAACAGTATTGGCCAGATCTATTCTCAGAGGCTTTAGGACTAAGACTGTCAGATCCTGCCTCTTCCTTAAAAAAAACCTCAAAAAACATGTTTTTAATGAGTGGTGAGCTACCATAGCTTCCATTAAGTGCAACTGGAGCTGTGATTTCTCAGCATCATTAAAAAAAATCAGAATGTTTTTGATTAGCTATTGATGAAGACTTGGATTGTTCCAGTTCATTAGATTTATACGAGGGAGAGTTTTAAATGAAAGTTGATGCAAAGGCAAATGTAACCCCCAGCAGTTTCAATTATCTTCTTTGACTGGTCTTCGTTATGTGGACCTTGTCTATTCTTTAACCACACAGCAGCACCACATTAATTAACTTAAAATATAAAGTGATAATGCCTAGGGGTACTAAAATTATATTAAAAATACCAAACTATCTGAAATGTGTTACACCTTAGGTCATTCAGAAGGAAGTTTTCATATTTAGAAAGCACTAATAAGGATTCATATTCTCCTTAAGTATGGGGTTGTTGTTTTAGTTGGGGTTTTTTGTTTGTATGTTTGGAATTTTTTTATTTTTTTAAATCTCTATCTAGAAACTCACATACTGGAATTACCTACCTAGAAACTCACTTTTTACCTCAGCATGAGGCACTTTGATTCCACTCATAGAAATCAGCCAAATTTCTGAAGATATTTTGCTCAAGTGCAAATCTTATACAGAGGTGGAAATTAGCTGAACAAGAAAAGAGGAGCTGCAATCAGCATCTCACAGAACTTCCAGAATTTTACTCACAAGATCAGCTGGCTCATGTAGTGCCTTTTAATAGTATCCAAGTTGCTAATGCCTGAAAAATTGGACAGGAAAACTCCTGTACAGGAATATATTTTCTGAGAAAAAAAAACTCTCTCAGTGAGGAAAACGTGAAGACAGGATTTCCAGCAGTGTTTTAACTATTGTTGACTGAATTCTTGAAGTAAAGAGGCAAGAACAAGTAAACAAGGGAACAGTTCAGACCTCTGGAAATGTCATTAAAATGAAACTGGGTTTTTTCCAACAGTAATGCGCTTTGAATTATCTTCTCAATTGCCTGAGCCTCCTTGTCACGTTTTGACACTTCGTGTTTAGGAAGTCAAGGACAGTCTAATCCTCCCAATGCATGCAAGAAAAAAAGGTACAAGTACTTAGGTATCACATTCCTGTATTTTAAGTGGTAAATTAGTCACTTATTTAATCCTCCTCCACTTCTTTTTTCTGGGGTTTCTTAGGCAAGTATGAGTCCTTTTCCATTTGGCTGGGGTATTGGGAGATTTAAATTCAAAACCAAGTTTTTCATTAGGTGTCAAGATATATTATTTGATCTCTAGTTATAGATCTCATCTAATTCAATCACCCTAGAAAATAAAGGTATGGTACTTCACAGCCACCAAAAAGAAACATCTAGTGTGATTTAAAAATGTGGAAATCTTTTACTTTTTCATGTTTTCTTTTTGACAGTGTACTTGTCTCCATTTGCCTAGAAGTTAAATCCACTTAATTGCTTCAAGTGAAGCAAAATTAAAATAAACTTAAAAATCAGCAACTTCTAGATTCTGAAGGGCCCATCTAAAATTAAACCATAGGAAAATACAGGTGCAAGTACTGAACTCCATGTCTCTGCACCTCTGTTACAGACAAAACCTGAGTATCTTTGGTATTAACAGATATAATTTCCGTGTCTTCACAGAGCTTCAGCTCTAAACTTGGCTTTTGTCAGTGGTTTTCATGAATACAAAATTTAATTAAAATGAAAAATGAAATCAATTAAGAGGTAATATTTGACATGTTTGACAACATAAAGCTTAGTAAGTACAATACAGTGATTTATCTTGGACCATAATGCTTGTCACCAAAACCCATTCACATCACTATCTGAAAGTCAATTCCTCAGCTTGCTAAGAAGGACAATAACCTGAAAATTAAATCACAATCAGATATTCTAAGCAAATGATTTCAGAATAGAACACATTCATCAAAAATATATAATTAACTGTAAGTGCAATAGAACCAATTACTGAAAATCCTAGGGATACAATTATTTTTAAAAGGCAGTAAAAGTGAAGAGAAGAGTAAATTGAATTTTGCCAGAGGTTATTCTCCATGAAAATATGAAAATTAGTAATTTTTAAATGTGCTGTGTCCTATGTTTTGTATAGAATGAGACATGTTGCTTTAGCTCAGAATCTGTGCCAAACGCTGCTCGCAGGTGAGCCAGGTGGGACACACAGGTCTGCACCCTGCTCACAGGTTCTTATAACCTGTCATTCCCAGGAGCACCACGGGCTTGGTGTTCTTGCCCCGTGTATTAAAATGCAAAAACAAGACAGGCCATTAGTTGTCTACTGTGGCAATAACAGCAGATTTCTGAAGGTCTACGACACATCTGAAAAAATCCCTCAAGTTGTTCTATTTAAAGGCACCATATCTAGTTCTGGAACAGTTTCCCTGCTGCAGTGAGAGGCTGTTGCATTTCTGCTTGTTTTGGTTTTGGGTTTGATTTTTGTTTTATTTATTCATTTCTTTCATACCATAATCAGTAATCACTGAGAGGTAATAAAAGGTACTATTCATAAAATTATAATTTATTATCATTCTTTTAACTGAAAATCACTTCATTAAAAGTATCTTCAAAAATGAATCAGTACTGAAATTGGTAATTTAGGAATGTATGAGTAGATATTGAACAGTTGGAACCTTGCTGAAATGTCTCACCTCAGTCAATTCTTCCTGTATGTACACAGCAATCACACAGTAACCAGAAACTAAAGGAATCAATATAAACTTGAAGCCTTAAGTCATTCCTGGAGGTGGCATTATAAAATGAATTCTTTTTATCCTTTTCACTTCCAACATGTTTTAAAAGTAATGAATACTAATGCAATATCACTCCTTAGTAGGATTTTTTTTTCCTAATGATACAGAGCACTTTAAAGAATTTTTTTCCCCTCCACCGAGTGTAATGGTATTTTAATTATGTAGTTCTAAATGCTCAAGAACTTTAATGAGGAATTTGATAGACTAATTGAATGAGATGCAGCCAAATATAAAAATTTAAATGGCTGCTCCACATATTTTATGATTCCTGGCAAAGGTGCCTGAAAAACGTGTTGACCCGTTTACACATCACCCTGGGTATTTCACTTCAGTGCTTCACTTTCTACATCAACAATCCATCTGATGGCAAAGCAAAAGAGGATATTAAATTGCAGTTGCCACGTTACCATCTTCATCTGAGCGTTAATAGTTCAGAAGCAACAATTCTGCATGTTGGAGTGAGAGGTTCCATTACAGAATAAGATAGGTATAAGGCAACCAAAAGTGTAGTTAACTTACTTCACCAGCTGAGACCAAACCTTGGGGGGAAAAACTAAAAACTTAGAAAAGACAAAGAGTTTTCCTCTCCACCTCAGGATTCTTACTGTGTAGTTGATAGAATTCAAGCTTTTAAAGAGGTTTGTTTCAAGTTACCCATCTCATTTACAGCAGCTCTATAACATAACAGTAACTCTAGAAAAACTACTGTAATTACAAAAGAACAAAGCTTCCATGAGAGAAAAGTCGGGGTGAGAAGCCCTGAATATCCCAGGTTTCAAATTTACACCATAAACCCCTCAGCTTTCAAAGGTCAACACGATAGATATCTGAAGGCTGGAAGTCCTGTTTTCCTGTTTTTAACCATTTAACTGAGACTGCAGGCAGCAAAAGGACAAGATCCTTTGAAGTGTTCTTCACGTCAGTGGCTTAACAGAGTCACTACCATGTCATTCACCGTGCCAGTCTCCTTGGGAATTCAGCTCTGTCAGTTTAAGATGGAATTTTGTTGCTGCTTGCTGAGAGCATTGCCCTAATCACAGAAGAATGAATGTTAAATGGCAGTAAAGCCATTCTTACCATTTAATATTCCTTATATGTATTAGTACAACAGTGCACATTAGTGAAGCACATTACTTATTAAAGATGAATATTTAACTATTTGCTAAATTTCCCTTTCATTCTAAATCTCCAGAAGCTACATGACAAGCTGAAGGTCTTCTGTTTATTTAAATATATTCGTTTATCCTTATGCAAACATTGGTTCACCTTCCATCGATTCACCTTCCAAGAAGTGGTATTTCATATTACTTTTAAGTCCATTGCCATTTCAGATTTCTTCCAAAGTAGCTTCATTAGTTTAAAAAAAGTGCACTCTAAAATCTGAAACAACTTTGCCTTTCTGAAAGTAACTCAGCAAACCAGGCCACAGGGTATCACATAAGCCAGGCTGAATTGATAAAATGCTAAAACTTCTGATTTTGATGGAGAAGGTGATACACACCTCTCTGCATGGGCACTAGCACTCAGGAAGCCCAGCAGCACTGCCTCCAGGGAAGCTTCAGCCTTCACCCAGTGTGAGTATCTAGCAGAGTTTCTCATTGGTCCTTATCTTTTTGTTGCCATCCAGCAAGATGGAGACTTGTGCACCTCCATCAGCTTAATCTGATATTAGCCACAACATCCAACAGCTCAGGGGAAGAATGGCAGAATCCCATGGAGGGAGCAGGATGGGGAAAGACTCCTGCACATCATAGCAAAACAAAAGCATTTCTGTACATGGCACCAAGACGTTCCATAAACTGCTGCCCACCACCTCTCATCTGCTTCCAGAAACCAGCTCAGCCAGCTGTCTTCAGGATCTGATCAGATTTCAGTGCTTTCTAGGACAAATAACTGACTGAACATCAACAAATAGCTTACTTGTCATTAAATCACTAATAAGACTGATCTTAACTTCTCAACACCTGTGTTGTGTCAGACAGGACAGTGAATCTCCCAGAGCAATCAGAGGCAGCTGCTGGAGATTCAGGAGATCCTATAATGGATGATTATGGAATAACTCACTTTCTGGGGAAGGTTTCTTTCTAATTTGCAGGTGCCAAGAGCATTGACAATAGTCAGAACAATTCATGCACACTGTCTATCACCCCTGTGGACATTCAATAGCCATATAAATATCTGGTCGATGAACTCCATTAACAGCTTACTATTTTGTGGCAATGAGTTCCATAGATTAATTCTGTGTTTGGTAGAAAACAGATTCAATTCATTTGTAACCTAGCAATGTGAATTGAGTTGCTTTTGCTGGCACTAAATTTTACGTGCCTTGTTAATTTATTTGCATCTTCTACATTTGTTTATAAACTGTACAGAAAACCACTATTAGTACCTAAATAATTGTAGTGCAAATGATAATTAGTTCTACACTGGTTCATACTGCTAAGTTAACTGAGCAATAAGTATGATAACCACACCTATAAGTATGATATCAACAGCTGAAGGAAAAAAATATTGAAGGCTTCCAGGCTTTCAATATTCTTACTAGATGGCCTGAAGCAGCACTTTGCCTTTTTCAAGGCCATTGTGTTTTGCAACTGATAGGTAGACAGTATGGGTTTGTAAAGTTAAAAAAAATAAATACCTGATAATTCATGCAGAAACATGATGACTGAGTGAAATACTGCAGGATGACAGTTTATTTTTATTATAAAACTCCTGGGGCTCACTAGCTCTGAGAGTCAGCAGCACAATTTTCGGAAGAAATATGTTGTGTGGTTTTGTCTTTGTACACTTTGCACATCTCTCAACACAAAAAGTGTCAGAAATGTAACATCAGGCACTTTTAACCTTGGCCCATGTGTGAACCTGGGAATCATCAACTGAGGTGATGCACAGGTTGTCTCATAGAACCTGTTCTCCACAGGTGTGACCTCTCTCCCATGAACAGTCATTTGTCTTCATGACAAAGTTATGACACATGTACAGCATGACAAACATGCTCCAGAACACAGTCCATGCTCCTGTAACTAATCACAATAATGAGGAAGCTTACGCAAAGAAGTCAATATGAAACCCTAAATAACAGTGTGTACTCTATTTGGACATGCACATTAGCTGAAAGAAGTGAAGATGTTCAAGTCCACGGCAGTTTGTAAATCCATGAGAATTAGAGCCCAAAATATTGCTTAGGTTCATACACACACATTATCTCTGCTGCAAGACTTGCATCTCATGCCATTTCCCCGCAGTATGTCCCTCCTGAATTCAGATTTGTGCCAGTGAATTTCAGTATAATGATCTGCAGGAATCTGTGCTTTTCATTGGAGAGGTTACATTTGGGTTACACCTAAATTGCAAGCACAGTTCTAAGCCTTCCTGAAGACTGTAAATGGTTGAGTTCAGAACCAAGTTTTGTGGTTAAGCCCAATGTTTACAAAAGGACATGTGTCACAAATACTGACAAGTGTGATACTAAGAAACATTGTTTTGAATAATTTGGTGGAGGAAAACCTCTGGACACTGCAAAATTGTGTCTGGTAAGAAATACATTATTAAAAATGTTGTATAGGATAACAATTGAATTCACACATTATTAAGTGTTGCCAATTGCATTCTAAATTCTTGTAGTTTTTTTGCTATAAGAAAAATATTTTCTATTCAACATTAAAAAGAGCCCCAGTGCCTTGGTGCTATATTTTAAGGATCTACAAGGCTGAAGACACACCTGGTTCCCACTCCATCTAACAGAAGCAATCTCGCAGATTTGCACTGATCTCACACCTTTAAGGGAACAGATATGAAGAACAGGGAGATGAAATACGTCCAAGCATCCTACACTTCCTGAAATTCCCATTAAACTGAGAAAGTAGTGCAGAAGAACACAAAAGGCTCATGTCTGTCTTGGCCTGATGAAACTACAGGAATTGAAAAGCAAAGCTGCTGGTTCAGTTTAGCACATGTTGTACACAGGAAAATGAACCTTTGCAATGTGTAGTGTCTTCTAACCTACTGTGTCTCTGAAATAAGTACAGAGAATATATCAAGGAAAAAAATATCAGATCATTCCATCAGCAATGTGGAAAGTCCCAATGATTTTCAGGTGTATATTTTTACCTGATAGATGCATATTGCTGACAAATTCCCAAACTTGAGTTGTACTGTTACTCTAATCCCTTGCCTCTGGCATGTTCAGAAACCTCTTAGAATCAATGCTGATATATTTTATTTCAGTGCAAAATACTTCTACACCTGCATCAAAAAGGGAACAGTAATTCTTATTACTGATACTACAGGCAAGACGAAATTCTTACTTCTTTCTCAAAGAAGTGCTTTGTATTTTTATCGTTCTAATTTCTTAATCCATTTCTTCCAGTAAATGTAAAATTTTTTGTACCTGCAAGTTTCTCTGTAGATGGTTATGCATAAATACATGCAAACATGTATGTGCTTACTAATTAGGCTCAAATAGGCATCTCTGAAATTGGATGATACCAAATGTTACCAAATAAAATTGTTTCCAGGAAGTCAAACACTGGCAGTTATGCTTTGTACCTTTAAAATACTCCAGGGTTTGATTATTTTATGATAATCACAATCCCTACCATGCCTTATTAAACAAGGAGTCATCCCAGACTGTGAAACTGGAGGAACGTGACCTATAAAGTTTATCTAGTGCAGCGGTTTTCTTCCTTGGTGATTTTGCTGTCAACATTGAATTAATCTATGTCTGTTTTTAAGCAAGACACAAACAGCTCGTTATTGTGGTGAAGAAGAAACAAATGTTAATGAAGCACACAAATCAGCTTGCGTTTCTGAATATAGGATTTTGGGACAGAACAGATCAATAGCCACAGCACTGGTCTCTTTGCTCACCCGTGACCCAAGACTTGGCAGGGCAAAAGGGCCATCTTGTGGACCTACTTCATATTAGAAAGTTATGTTAAGTAAAAATTTAGCACAATATTATTATTACTCAAGAAGTAAAGAGCAACTAATCTGTAAGATAGTCAATAAATAATTGTAAATTTATAAAGGTATTCTTATACGATTTAATGGAAGGTAGTGTTTTGGTAGCCTTCTAGAGAGCATTAGAACAGGGTTAACCTGATGAAGGTGTAGGATAAGAAAGTGTTGTTACAGTCCCACTTCAGCATATTTTCAGATTGATTAGACTGTTTGCTTGATGTTCTCCTCTTATCATTCACTCCAAAATGTCAACAACTACTTATGAAATTAAAACTTAACAAAAGGTGGTAAAGAAAAAAGGTTACATCAAATATGTTGGATTATAAACACTTCTACTGACAGTCAGGGAGGAAACAAAGAATCATTATTTCTTCCTCACAATCCAAGATTGTCATCTGATTCTGACTGATGAATTGTTTAAGCTTTTCCCATAGCCCCAAGTTGCACTTTTTGCCTAGTATTTGTACATCAATCAGGTAAAGGTTGAGCAGATTTTACCACAAAGGTAATAGCAGAAATTGCTAGAAAAAAATATTTAAAAACCACTTTTCCTCCATAATTCAGTTGCTCAGAAATTCTGTTCTGTTTATCTGGTGACCACTTCTTAGATTCCATCCAAACTAAAGATGCAGTGCCAGTTGCACTACTGTGTGTATTGCCAACACGCTCCACATAACATTAGAACTTCCACGTATCAATACTTGCTGGTTTGTAATACGAAAAGCCTAATTATGCATCAGAAGTGATCTATAATAATCAGTAACAATTTGCCATACCAGGATCACGGCACAGTTATCCTACATCAGCATTTCTCCAAAAACATGACGGGTGGGGAAATAATCCTCCCCCTGGATGGAAACAAGCACATCCTACTGCAAAGGGCTGGAAAGCTGTCCCCACCTTGCTGCTGTGCCCTTCCACATGCTGGAGCTACCCTGGCCACTCCACAGGTGTGCAGGCAGCTGCTCTGTGCTCATTAACGGGCTCTCCTGCTACGCAGGGTGAACACCCTGGGAAGCTGCACTACAACACCACACCAGCCTTAACCATCAAAATCAGAGCTGACATGCAACGCAACACACGAGCAGTCTGGTAGGTGATGATGTATAATGTGTCTTTGAGTAGGGCTAGCAGGCATTAAACAAATAACTCTGGAACTTTCAATGGTATTTGTTATAGCTGCACTTTCCTATTTCGTATAAAATATCTCTAAAAGAATTCCTTCAAGTAAAAACAAACATGAAGCTCGCTGGTACTAGAACACATCACTGTTTGGCTGTATTGATGCTCTGGATTTTCAATAAGCATCCCTTCTGCAGAGCATCCAAGTAAACATCCTACTTGTCTGTGTTACATTCAATACCATTTCTGCTTAACAATATGAAGGACAAATGCTGTGACATTACCAACCAAGTTCCCATAAATTATTTCTGCTGTATCTCACTACTTCATTTTCCCCCTAGAACAAAAAGAAATACTCATGGAACCACTCAACTACTCTGGTTCTTTCCAATATCCCTATATATTAGGATTTAAAAAAAAAAAAGCAACCAACCTCTAGAGTTCAAAATGCAGCTCCTCAGTGCCACAGCCAAGATCTGATTTGTAATGGCCTGTTCTGTATTCCAGCTGCCCCACAGAAAGCTGGTGTTTCATTGTAAGTTATCTTTGCCTATGCTACAATGTGAGTCACTCCTTTCTTTAAAGTATGAATAAATCTTTGCAGTAATGCACTGTGTCAGGGTGGTGAGGAGCTACTTATTTCAAAAAACAATTAGGGCCCTCAAGGTGAGAATTACACTCTGCTCTTTAAATTTATGCAATTTATCCAGCTTCAGAAACGAGAATTTTACACTTTCCAGTCCCTGCACTTCTATATCCTGGGCATAGTGAATATCTAATGAAGTAAAAGCATTAGCTCCCACAAACAGAGAGAGGTACATACCTAATAAATAGTCCAACATAGTCTAAACAAAACACTGCTAGTAAAACTCAGGTAAAAATGAAAACATTTAGGCATGAGATGAATTTTTTAAAACCTTGAGACCATTATGCTGTATCTTCTATTTCTGTAGAAGTCCCTAGCCACTGAGATAGAGGAGGCAGACAGACTTAACCTGGAGTACTTCCTATACCTAGGATTCCTATTGCTATGGCTGGAACTTGAAAAAAAGAGGTCTTAAAAAAAACAAGTCACATGATTGTAACAGACTCAACAGGTCTTTTTTAAAAAATTAAATTAAAAACAGAGCCATCTTAAACCTAGTTTCTAGGCGATGATTCCCTCATGAAAGAATAACAAGAGCAGTCAAATTTTACAGGGCTTATCCTGTAACTTCTCAGGTACTTTGCAGAATGCCATGTCTGAGGCTAAACATGCCTGCCTCGTTTAACTCTTTCCATTCTCCAAACACTTCTAGACTCACCCACCAAATTCAACCAAACCTGCCATATGAGTAAAGAGCTCAGAGACTTCAATTTCTTAAACAACAAAAAACCCACAAACAAAAAACCAATCATCCACCAAAAAAAACAAACAAAAATGCACAAAAAACCTACCAACCAACTAAACACAAAC
>NW_020884891.1:9812624-9977675 GCF_003945725.1 Corapipo altera
CCCAAACAAAACCAAAAACCCAAACAAAACCAAAAACCCAAACAAAAAAACAAAAAAACACAAAAAACAAACAAACAAAAAACCCCAGAAAAATTAAAAAACAAAAACAGTAACAACAAAAACAAAAACAATTTAAAAAACCAAACAAAAAACACATAACAAAACAAACAGAAAAACCAACAAAACAAAAAACCCAAAAAACCAAGAACAAACAAAAAAAACAACAAAAAAACCCCAAAACAAACAAAAAAAAACCAACAAAAAACCCACAAAAAACCCAAAACCAAACCAAAACAAAACCCACAAGAAACAAACTAAATCAAAAAACCCCCAAGCACCCCAGCCATCATCGAGAAGGGGTACAGGAGCCACTTGTGAGTGACCCCACAGATTAGGCTGCTTCACATTATCTTTTGCTCTTGGCCCTGAGGCAGCACAGTCACACAGGGCATATGGGTTTGCATACACGTGGTTTGAAGCTGAAGCACAAGCTACTTCTTCCCTTTACCATGGCACAGGAGACAAAAGAAATGAGGAAGAAGGAAATTTTTATGGGATGCAGTACATGACTGGATATGCTATGGAAAGGATGAAGCTGTGAAAGCCACGGAGGAGCACAAAATTCTTCCAAAGATGATGAGAAGGAAGAATTATAAGACACACATTTATAGGAAGAATGGAACAGTTTGTGCATAAACACCTGCCTTCTTTGTGTTGTAAAAATTTCAGATTATTTTCGCATTTTAATGCATTTTTTGAGAACTTTTACGCCATGTAGAGTCTACGGCCCCCCTTCAAAGGGGATTTTTCAATGGGAAGTTTGCCAAATAGTCTGTATTCATGAAGTTGTTGATGGTTTTGACATCAGTTGAGCCATCTTCTGATCCTGATCTTCTGATCCGCAACAGTTACAGTTGGAACTCCTTTTTGTGGGATTAAGGCTGAAACTAGAAGTTGATGATCTTCAATCAGCATAAATCATTACTTATACAACACTGGAGAAGAGTTTAACTGCCAAGAATAGCTCAGAGATCCTTTCTCAATTTCCATGCAGCTCCATTTTACTAAAGTAAGGAATTTAGAGGCAAAGGCAATGAACCTTTCACTCTGATCTTCCATCAGATGTGAAATTACTTCTCCTCTTCCACTTAGGGAAGCATCATGAGGTACCTTTATAGGCAAAGGTGTGTAAGGACTTTCTTGTACAATATGAGCACCATTACTCATGAAAAGTCCCAATATGCCACGTGAATCAATGTGTTTCTATTCATTCTGCAACAGTTCATCCTGCAGATCGAACACTGTTACTGCTGTAGGCAAAAACCTACAGAAATAACTGAAAAGAGGGGCACACATGGGGAATATTTGAAGGTTAAGGTTCCCAAGATGAATCACAAGGCTTAGGTGAAACTCTTCCAGCCATAACACAGTTGAATCTCAGAAAAAAAAAAAAAAAATCTGTTTTTTTCTTTTTCCCTTCAAATTCTTGACAATTTCTCAGTGGTGCTATTTAAGGTGCTCTGTAGCACTAACTTCCACATACCACTGAGTGCTAAGAATGTCATAAAGCATCTATTTTATTGTTCAGTGCTAAAAAGCGAGTACTGATGGCACTGATAGGATTAGCTGGTGATATTGCAACTGTCTTTGAAGAGATATTTCTTGCTATCAACCTTAATCTCCCATTTTATAGACATATTTCTACAGGTAGATTTGGGAGCTTACCAGCAACTAATGGAACAACTTTGCCCACTTTTTCAGTTAAAAGTTACTTAATTGCAGGTATGAGTTAATATTGAATTCAGTTTGGATGTGCAGAGCCTGAACTGATTTTATTACAGCTAGTACAAACATATTGTAGTGTTCCACTCCTATTGTCATATGATTTCTGAAAGAATTTTATGCACTGCCTTTTTCTTTTGCTCTCCAAGGTACTAAAGCAGCCTAGCCACTTGTAGTTTAGTCTCTCCTAAAAGAAGAATTTTAACATACTAATATCTTCCTAAAACCTGTGGAAAACTGTGTGCAAGTGTCCAGCTCATTTCCACGGTGGGTCACGTGTAGCCTCCTCTCAACACCACTGAAAGCTTGGAGAAATGTTAAGCTCTATCAATCCATCTAAATCACATCCCTAGTCACTGTCTATCATGCAGTACACAGCCTCCTCCCTCTATAAGATGCTACAGAAGAATACAGTATTTATAGTTACACATTACCTTCATTGCAAAAGCACTTAGAAGATGTGGATTTTTTTTCTGTCCATTTAAAACATCAAGTTTACTGCTGCTTTGTCCCTGGTGTCTGAGCACACTGTCAAAAATACATTTCACATTCTATTTCCTTCACTTCTAACAAAATCCAATAACATTTTGCTTATTGTATCCTAACTTAAACTGCTGTAAAGATACTAGTGCTTTTATAATAGGCTACAACAGACCACAATAGACATCATCCTCTGTAGCATCACAGCTCCAAATGCTTTTTCATATTGCCTTTGTAAGGGGTAATAGGTTTGGAAGCAACCTGCACATTTTGTCTGTATATCCCATTTTCTCTTAGCTACTTCAGATCAGCACACATTTGCATGATAAGACAGAGACAAGACACGATGCTTTGCTTGTCTGGTCTAAGCTTTCTGCTTCTGACACTCTTTAGTGGTTACACAGGTTGCCCACAGAGTTTCAGTGTCTTCCACTGCCCTGCTGCTCTCCATGTCCTGCTTTGGATCAATTATTTCAGTCAATAACCATTTTTAGACTGTTTCATTTCTGCATATAATACACCATCGAGTCTCTTAACACATCATTTAAACTCTTTCCAAACTGACAAATTCAAGAATTGTCTCATTTTCTCTTTTGATCCTCTTTATAAAAGCAGATACACTCAGCAGATACCAGAAAGGTAATTTTGTAGACTTTCCACAATCTCAGCAAATGTTTTGTCTGCTGATTTAATACCAGCTGTTAAGCTATACAGCACATTATAGGCTTTAACTCTCATTACACTCTGTAGAAGTGTCACCTTTTTCTCATTACTGATATAATTTGTTATAATACATTGTTCTGATTGCCTGACATAAACACATTGTCTATTGCACTATCAGACATTCCTGCTTTACCTTGTTCCTGTGAACTCTTCCCTATCCTTGCAGTGTTTGCCATTCTCAAGCTGCAAACCCCAAGCTCTCTGTAACCCCTTGCTCCTGCTGTATTCTGGAATCAGGCTGTCACACACATCTACAGTGCCTTATCTCTCCATGTTAAATGGAATTTCTAGTAATTTCAGAAAAAAAAAAAATCAAAACACCAGAATGACCAGACACAAAGGAATGTTCTGGAATCATCTAGTGTCTTCTACCAAGAAAATAAAACTGTCAGAAATTTATGAGTTTTTTAAAGAGGTACTAAAAACAATAGCTTAACTGAGCCTGAAAGAATCACTGATCCCTTAAAAATCACATTCAGTTTCATGCAGTGTCTATAATTGCTCTGGAAAATTTAGGATTATATTGAAGAGACACCAGGCACTAGTAAAAGCTAGATTATATTTGGCAAAAGATGACTTCAAAAGTGAGTACTAAAGTCTCAAATTGGTGCAAACTATCAGCAATGGGAAGTGTCTACCCAGAAGAATCAGGCATTTCTGCCCTGGGGATATGGCAGGTGAACTTATGAGAAGGTTGGAAAAATACTTAATATTTTATTGATACAGAAATTACCAAGAAACAAGGTTATAATCACAAAAGTCTTCCTTCCATCCATGCAAGTCCCACATAATGATTTCTTTTAAATTATCTAAATGTATTAATAGAAAATTTGCTGTAACATGTACTGCTAATTCAACCTACTTAGAAATTATACTTTTACTCCCTCTCCATAAATAACCAAAGTATGTTAAAAAGTTTTATCAAGTCATAATATGAGCTTTAAATTTAGATTTTATGTCAAAAATTAATAGATATTTTAATTAAAAAAAGAATACTGCTGTCTTAAGAGAATCTTAATGCTCAGCTTGTTTTAGAAATCAAGACATAGGAATACTTAGAAATCTAAAATACTGATGCAACCCTTTAAAAGTGTCTCTATTTAGGAAATCTGATAAGATGCAGTTTTAAGAAACCTTTTCATGTGATGTTTAAAAATTCTTTTATTACAGAATGGAGTAATTTCTGGTAAATAAATGGGTGGGGGAGGAGGGGACAGGTTTTAGAATAGAGGTAAATCTGGGTTAAAATTTTGGGATTAACTGGGTGAAAACACAAGTCCTGCAAAACATAGACTGTATATTTGAGTCTACTTAAATGATAGGTCATTTTAGGCAAAATTGAGTTTAAGATGTAACTTCACATCAGGAGATTTTAGGCTGTAAAAATTTATCTGAGAAAAAATTAGGGTGAGAGGTTAAATGTATCAAGTTGTCAGAAGGATTATTAATTCCTTTCTGAGACCGAGAGAAAAAGTCTAGAAGACACAGGGAGCATTAACAAGGGAATTGTGATTACAACGCAACAAACTAGTGGAAGGAAACACAAGTTAAAAGGAAGAGGGAAATTTTGAGATTAGGCAGCAGCTTGTTTCAGATAGCAGAAATGAAGTGTCCTGTTGAAGGTCTGGTAGAGGAGCATTAGAGGACAGGGGAGTGCAGTAGCTGGGACAGACCATGACAAGATCAGTAAAAAATGCAGAGGAAGTATTTCTTTATATAAAAGTTCTAATAATAATAGCCCTCCCCACCTCAGATTTTACCCCAAAATAGTCGGAATAAACATAAAAAAGTACAGTGGTTAACATAAGGCATCTACTCTTGCCCCACACCAGGATTCAAAGCTGCATAGGGAGGGCAATACAAGCACTTGGTGCCGCAAAGTCATGGGTTGGGAATAAACAGGTTTGCACTCACAGCTGCTGTACCACACTACTATATCTAAATTGGGGGGCACCAAAAGTGAAAAACTGCCTTTCTTACTACCCCATTAAATACCCGCTTGCAGGTTGTTAACAGAAAGACAGAGCTGAGACCATTAGGCAGACCCTTAGACCATTTGCAAAGTTGGAAATTGTGGAACTGAGTTTTTTTCAAGCAGATAATAGGTGGCACCCAGAGAGATAACAGAACTAAAGGTTCTGTTAGCAGTACTCCGAAGCTGTAAAACATGCAGGCATAAACCTACTGTCTTTACTTAACATGCCCAAGGGAAAATATTGAATTTCCTGAGAATTTTTAAAAGGAGAAATACTCCACTGAACACCTCTCCAAAGACAGCTTCCTTTTTAAGGCTGAAACACCAGAAGCTGTCCACTGCATTTCCGTACTTGTGCCTGCAGTTATTTAAAAGTAAATCTCTACTGCTAACTACCATGACCAAAAAAAAAAAAAAAAAAGGCAAAAAATGAGACTTTGTCATTACAGACATAGATCTTCACAGCACCAAATCAATTATTTTGAACGGACTACAAATGTTTAAGCAGAGAGAAGAAATGACAGAATGAGTTAAAAAAAAACATGAGAGAAAAGGCAAACACCTACAGTGCGAGGTATCCTTCAAGAAGAACTGGGCGGAGGCCAGTATGAGCATTATGACATCCCAGCTACTCTTCAAGATCAAATAAGTGTCCATGGCAAAACTGACATTCAGCTAAGCCACTCACCAGCTAATTCACCATCTTCCTAGAGATAAAAATGCTAAGGCTTGGAACAACAGCAGGAAAATTAATGAACATTTTATCCTGGTAATGTCTCGAATCAAGATATTCAGACCTTCTGTTCAATCCATACACCTGCAAATATTTGTATGAATTGAAATTTTCTTCTCATAAATCATTCTGCAGCTTTAAGACATTCCACTTAATTTTGGGTAAACACAGGAAGGTTCATTGGAAAACTTCTTGGTTAAGTCACAATTATCCATTAGAAACCAGGAAAGACCATCACACCATGAGATACAGTCTCAGCCAGGTAGCTACACACAAACAAAGCAGGGAGTGTATGATGGAGTGTTTACAATTTACAGGTAGCTACAAATACTCTTCGAAATTAAAAAACTGTTTGTGAGTAATTGGAAAACAGGAAGAACAGAAGACTTCTGTGAGTCATGTAAAGGCAGAACATTTCATCTATCTTTCAGCCTCATTTTGGCATTGAGAAAACAACATTATATTACTTACAGTGGTTAGGAATCCCTGATGTCCTGCAGATTGCAGTAAAACCAGCATTTTTCTGTGAAGAGCACTGGAGCTCTTCATTTTCTCTTTCTCCACCATTTCCTAACACTTTTGATTCTCCAGGCTGCAATGCTATCAGAAAACACTTTAGCTAAACAAGTACATCTTAATATTATTCTATTTTCTGTCATCTCTTGGTTTTGCTTTTGGGCCACTGTGGTTATCTATGATAGCAAACAATAACTGGGACATTTTAAGGCATTAAAGGGAACCTGAAGATGGAAAATTACAAGAGATTACTTGTAAGTTAAGCCTCCAAATCCTAGAACTTTATATTTTGGGCAAATCATTTGTAATAGTGAAATATATAGCAAAGACTGACTTATGGAAATCTCAATATAAAAATTAGTATTTTGATTCTAAGAGGTTTATAATAAGATGAAGTTCCCTGACCTTTCAGTCCATTTTGTCTATTTTTCTTTGCCCTAATGTTAAAAAGAAAACAGTTAAGCTAGAAATCACTGAATGAGACAAGAGCAAACATACCCAAAAGGGGAACAATTGAGAGAAATTATGACATTTATGAAGTGATTGGCTTGGGCAGGAGGGAAGTAAGGAAGGGATATAGAGTGAGATCCATTTCACTTAAGCCTCACACAAAGGGCTCATAAAGGAAGGAAGGAATTACAAAGACATGGTTTATTGACTGCTCACCACTGAGACAGAGTTTTCCTGTATAAATTCTTTCTTAGAAGGTTAATTAAAAAAGGGCTAGGGCCCTGATCTGAAAACCCTTTATTCACTGGTGTAATCCTTATCCACACAAGGGATTCCATTGATTTCAGTGGACAAAGGACTGCTCATGTGGCTTAAGGTTTGCAGAACTAGACCTTGTGGTTTTGAGGCATTAAAAGATGGGAATGCTTTTGGATAACAATACACAGAGTCCAGGCAGAGCAGCACAGCTCTGCCTGAAGAAAGAAGCAATATGGAGCTGTGCAATGGACTAATTCTCATTATGGAGAAAGAATAAATAGATAGCAGCTATGTTAAAAACCTGCATGTATACATACAAACCATAGAAAAAGTAATTCGATAATTTAGGCTTGGTTTAGTACCCAGAACATATATCAGCATGCCCAAGTAACACCTCTTTGTCAAGAACACTGCTCATGTTTCTGTGTCAGCACTGGTCACATCCCTGCCAAGCTCAGGGCTGAAAGCACAAGCATGGAGTTCTAGTGGGCACCACTGCACATTCCACAACTGCAGAGCATGGAGACTGAAGGCATTGGCTCCCCATGGACTCAGCATGAATTTCCACAGCACCAGGATCAGCAGTAAATATGGGTGGAGACCTCTACAAATGCATCTGATCTTTAACTCCTATCTAATATCCTGTTTATAGCCTGTTCTTTATCCCAACCTGCTACTTTTCCTTGCCTTGTTCTGTCTCTCTGTACCTTTATAGATACCAACTATAAAATGTACAAAAACTGTTTCAGTCACATCTGATCTTCATGCACCTGCTCAGTAAGGCTATTCCATACACCACTCCATCACGGCTGGGCTTCGCGAACGAAGATTTGGGAAGGCACTATCCACATTTGCTACAGGCACACTGGTGGCTTATGAGGCCAATACGTGACAGACATATCCGATTGCAAAAGGCACAGCAGAAAGACTCCTTAGATGGTGTATTCTGCAAGGCACGGTTCTTTCTGCGTTACCTTTTTTTCCTCGAGAGTGATCCTGCGTGTGTTCTCGAAGGAGACAGCTGCGTTATAGATGGTGTGTCTCCAGGCCTCCCGATTTGAGGCCAGAGTAGACCAGTTATGGTGATCAATATGGCCAAGGCTGAGATGTTGTTTCAGGGAGTCCTTGTATCTTTTCTTCGGGGCTCCTCTCATGCGGCAGCCAGTGGCAAGTTCACCATAGAGCAGGATCTTAGGGAGGCGGTGGTCCTTCATCCTCGAGACGTGCCCGGCCCATCGCAGCTGCGTTCTCAGTAACATGGCCTCAACACTACTTGGAAGGATAAGGACATAAGAAAACACTTTTTGTATGTATGAAATGTGGGACTACACTTCTTAGCAAAATTAAAGAATTAACCAAAGGAGGAATGCTGTATCTTACACTCTGGCACTGCTAGCAACATTAGAAAAGCAGAATTTTGGAGGAATCAGAGCAGTTCATTCAATGAAAACTAGTTTTCAGAAGACCAAGATCTTACATAAAATAAGTGCTTTACAAACATCAGCTTAATATGTGCCACAACCAGAAAAACACGATGATGCTTTTTCTTTTAGAAATTCCTTAAAGTCAGAGAGACAGGAAATCAACTTCAGCATTAACAAGATAAGAGTCCACAGATAACTATATACATAAAAGTCCCAAACATAAGCTACTTATTTAATAGACACAAGAAACAGAGACCCAATTCCCCTGCAGGACAATGCAGGAGTATCAGGGACACAGGCTACTTACACCAATACAGGCAGCAAAAAAAACCCCTCAAAACATATTGTAATATAGGTTTCCTTCAAACCTCCTCATATTCAACTATAGAAACAACACAAAGAGGAAGAAAAAAATCACTCTCTGAAGGGAAGGTGCTTCAGGGCACAGCACAAGAAATCTTATCCTACCTTTCGCAGCCTGCTCCGAGGAACAACACTTCAAACGCAGAGGGCTGATCGATAAATCCTCATGAAAGTTAAGCCAAGAGCACTCAAAGCCTTCACATCCCTGTAGCTGACATTACATCCATCTTTTGGTAGGAGGACACCCCAACACAAAACCCTCAGCTCACTGCAACACCTTCCCAAAAAACCTCGCTTCTTCTGGTGATCAGGCACTTAATCATGCATGTAGGGCGAGAAACACAGGTGTTGATCCTTTCCTAATGATTGACCACGGCTTTAGTTGATCTGGGGGTGAGTGACCTCCTGAATCAGAGGTTCCAGGTGTTTGCTAGTCCAGGTAAAATTCATTCCCTCAATAGTTTTGTCTATTGACTTCTTGAACCCATCAAGCCTTCAGCATCCACAGTATCTGTTAGCAATGAGTTCTACATTTTAATTAAGTTTTATGAAAACAATAACTTCCTACCTACCTGCAAAGTTCACAAGGTGCCCCATATCATGAAAACTAAGAGCAAACTCGTAGAGCTACAGCAAGGAGAAGGGCAGGAAAGCTACTACATAGGGAGCACCATGGTACCTTCTATGGGGGGAAGAGCTTCTGGCAGGCACAAAATACAAGGTTATAGAAACATAGTAAATGCAAAGAAGGTAATAGAGAGTGATGATTTACTTTTTCTCCTGAGATTAAGGTCAGACCAGGGAGGCTATGTTATTTTAGATTCACAACTGTTGGCAAGTATACTATCTTCTTTCCATAGCCACATTTTCAAAAAAGTGCAATTAACTACTTAGATTTTATAGCTCTAAGAATAATCAAAGACTAGGCTGTTTTATGATTAAGAAAAAAATGGGTGTAAACATATATTTATCCAAAGAGAAGGTTTAGATGCAACAAGCATAGGTTTTAAAAACCTATGCAAAAGCCAGCAGGGGGATGGGAAAGGTTTTCATTCTAAATAAAACAAACTGTTTGTTGTCAAAATTCAATATTTTTGTAGTGAGAAATAAGGTGCAAATTTTTATCAGTGATAGTTGCTATACTTAGGATAACAGTGCGTGTTTATTACCAGTTAAATATAAGTAGAAACTAATTTATTTTTTTTAAGAGACAGACTTTGATTCAAGTATTAGTAATAAACCAGTTTCAGAATCTAGAGCAGGGAAATTTTATGGTCAGTGCTACAGAAGAGGCCAGAGTAGACAAAAATTCCTTCTGGTCTTAGAATATATGATCATTTGTTTTTTCTGTGAATGTATTAAACTAACCTCAGTTCCCAACATGTACATTCACCAGTGACAAATCTCCAGTGGAAAAATGTTGATAGCTGCACAGGTGTTAGAATAAAAAATGGCAAAATCTGTTTTCTAGGTGGGAACAGAAGGTGGATTATGTTGGAGATTTGTTTGATAGTTATGAATACCAGATACAAGATAGTGTCAGTTAAAGATGACTAGAGCAGATGGATGGCAGAGTGAGTGCACTGTGATGTTAATTGAACGGCCTGGGATTTTGTTTAAAAATCTTAAAATGAATAATTGGAAAACAATTAAAGAAGCAACTACAATCTGCAAATTCCAGGGTTGCCAGCTGGCCCAGAAGGTGGGATTGAAGCTACATAAAACACAACATTGGGATCCTCCCTGATTTTCACACAAGAAAGCTCCAGATAGACTTGTGTGTTTCCCCAGGAGCATAAGCGACTGTTTTGATGCAAAATAGTTTTTTTGCTTTATAATAGTTTTCTCATTGCCAGGATCTGACTATTTTTATTTAGAGTATCACCATTTATGTAAGCAAAACACCAGACTGCCAGTTTCCTGAATGTTTCATCAGTAAATTTGAATGAATGGGTTGCAGGGATGGGGGCTGCTGTCAGTGATCAGGAAAGGACTCTGGCACAGTGCTGTGAGGGTGACAGACATGGTGCTGGATCTGTTAATCCCTGCTGGAACAACCACTGATTTACACGCGTGTTGGGAGCCATCCGGATTTACTGCACACATGGTGTAGAGCTGAGTTTCACTGTACAGGTGGCCAGAAGTGATGCACAAATAGTAACACTGACCCCAAGTTTTCAGTCAAAATAGCTAAACAGGAACCTGGTTTCCCCCTTTGTGTTCTTCTCATTAAAATCAGTGTAAAGTCAAACAGTGTGTGTTTCACATTCTAATCTTTTTCCTCAACCTCTCTTCTCCTTAAGTCAATGCTGGATAGAAATAGTGTCTTTAAGTAATAAAATAAGGCATGAAATATAGACGAAGGGCCAGATGCTCAGCTCTCAGGATAATAGATTCAGCTTTGCAGAGCGCTCCCTGCAGGGTGCTGTGGGTATTGCCTGTGGTAATCTCTGCAGTGCACTCTTTCAGTGTGCTTGGCATTACGAGCAACTTGAAATTGTAATGCTCAGCTATTTGCCTTCCCTTCTGGGGCTGAGACCAGGTCCTAGCTCATGCCAAGTAAGAATGTTAGGGAAACAGCACTGTGTTTTTGTGGTCCTCTAGATCACAGAGCAACTTGCAGTTTGGAAAAGACTCTGGTGTAGCCAGGGACCACTACAGAGATGGAGATGCTCTGTCCCAAAAGATTTACATGACAGCCTTGGCACCCATGGAAACCTTCCTTCTGTAAACCGTTTAGAGGTATAAGGTTCTCCAGCTCTGACACCATGATTAATAGTGTTTTGTATTGAAATGCTCAACCCAGACAGACTGAGTGTAAAATGGGTAGTTCACAGTGTGGTTATTGTACTATTTCTGCATTTATTGTGAGGGAGCAGCATTCAGAAACAATTCTGTGGGTCATGACCCTATTTGGAAAGTTAACTCTGAAGATTACTGTTCTCAAAAGACAAATTAAGCTTATTAACCTTCCTTCTCGTTCTTCCTTCCTTTCCCTGTAATGTCAAAGGACAGTATTTTGCTTCTGTCAGTTTGATTTTTGAGTAAGCCCTTACCAAGCATTATTACCCTGCATTTACTCCCTGTTCTGACTCCAGGGATGGGGTTACATGTGAGATGCTAGGATTTCCTGCCTGCACAATAGGAAATGTTGGTGATATCTCTGGTACTGGCATGTGGTACCTGTTGAGAAATTGTGACCTTTCTAGTGGCCACTGCTGTAGCATTTCTAACTGCCTCACACCTCCTGCAATTCATAAAGTGCAACTTCAGCACCATCTTACTCTGAAATGGCTCACATTAACCACTTCCACCAGCTCCTGCTCTCAATGTATTCCCCAAGCAGCTCTTTACACTGCTTCATGGCATTCCCATCTAGAGCACCTCTGCTTCAGGAGATGCACTTTGGGGACTGTTAAAGCCCAGATGCCTCTAATAGCCCCAGTAAAGAGCAGAAATAAATGTAAGGAAGGGAGAGAGAAGTATTCAGGTGCACTGAGCATTTAGGCAGGTACCCAGCTGCCTGTGGACAAATAGCATGAGGAGGGAAGCTCAGCTCAGCTCCTCATCACAGTGTCTCCTACCCAGCAAACAGCTGGAAAGCAAGTGCTGCCATGGTAGTGACCTGTCATGATGCCAGTGGGTGATCCAAAAGAAGGGCAGTGTAGGGGGGCTGCCTCCTCCAGTAGCAAAAGGCCTGTAGACCCCAGCAGAGCCAGTGGGGCAGCACTGACTGTACAGGAGGTGGTTTTTAACCAGTTCCTTAGCCAGGCCATCGGGCAGGGCTGATAACAAGCCATTGGGGGAAGGTTATCTGACATTCACTGTAGCAAACACTTTGTTGGTGCCTACAACTCACCCCCTTGGAATGGCACAGCAAGGAGAACAGCATGAAAGCATTGAAATAATAAAAAAAAAAAAAATTATTTTGAGTCTGCACATTGATGGAATGACTCCCAGTATGAATTAGCTTTCAGAAATGTTTCTCTTTCTGATGTAGGCATTGAATTGATTTACTTTAAGAACAGCCCATGGTGCTTCATGCCAAGGTTCCTTCCCCAGCAGCAGTGGGATTGATGTGGAACTGATGCAGGGAATTTTTTTTCCCCCTCCCTCCCCCCTGGCCAACCTCTCGGCCACTGGCCTGGGTCAGTGCTGCAGAAAACGTGTCTTCACAGAAATATCCCAATTCTTCTTTGTCTGCTTCCCAAATATGTTCTTGAAAACACGCTTACTAGAGGGAGTGTTTACAGAGGATCTAGTAAAAGTGCCTCATACAGGGAAGATCAAAATTGCAAGTAACTTTGCAGGCTTTCAAACTTACCCCACACCAGCAAAAGTTAAGCATGTATTGAGAGAACATTCAGCAAAAAGATGATTACAAACTTAGAGCAGAAGCTGCGGTTAAAACTACCCTCTGTCTCCAAAAGGCCTGTGAAATGGCTGCAGGGGGGATGGATGTGATATTATCGTGCTTTTAAGCTTCTCAGATGTTTGAATGATATGAATTAGAAACATGCTGTATTTCCTGGAATGTCTTGAAAGTTTGCCAGCTTCTTAGCTCTCCTTTCTAGGAACTCCACTGAAAGAAAAGCAAATTAATGCTGCTGAAAACCTCTGCTTTTCCAGAAACTGAACGGCTTTCCAGGTAGCATGATGGGGGCTGGGGCTGCTGACACACAGCTGTGCCCTGGGCTGCAGGGGTGCCCTGTGCTGCCATGGCTCCAGGGGTGCTCCCCAGGTACCAGGCAGATTCTTCCTTCCTCCAATCCACACCTGAGTCCCACCAGGTACCTTGCTGGTCCTCACCTTGTTTTGTAAACTCAACTTCTCAGCTCCACCTGGAGCCTCCATGAAAGACTGCCAAAGGTGATAATTACCAGAGCCATAGGACAGGAGGGATGATGGAGGGACATAGAAGTATTTAGATCATCATAGACTGGTTTGGGTTGGAGGTGACCTAATTCCAACCCCACTGCCACGGGCAGAGGTGCCACCCACCAGATTAGCTTGCTCAAAGTGCCATCCAACCTGGCCTTGAACGCTTCCAGGGGTGGGGCATCCACAACTTCTCTGGGCAACCTGTGCCAGTGCCTCACCATCCTCACAGGGAAGAATTTCTTCCCGTTATCTAGTCTAAACTCACCCTCTGTCAATTTAAAGCTTTTTCCACTCATCCTATCACTACATAGTCTTGTCAAAAGTTCCTCTCCAGCTCTCTTGTAGCCCCTTTAGGCACTGGAAGATACTCTAAGCTCTCCCTGGAGCCTTCTCTTCTCCAGCCTGAGCAACCCTAACCTGTCTTCATAGGAGAGGTGCTCCAGGCCCTCTGTGACACCAAGATGCCACACAACCTGCAGAGAGACACCCAGGAATCCTATTGAGCAGACAGTCCCAAAGTAAAACATTTTTGCAAGGATGAAGATATCTTCTCAATTCTATCTGAATTATCTAGGAGGAAGGACTGTTTGTCCATGTCTAGTGTTGGCACTGTGCAGGAGTCCCTTTGAGGAGAGCTGAAGGGTAGTTCCTCTGCAGGGCACAGCCAAGCTTCTAAGTGGGGCTGGTGGCACCCATGGGTCTGAGGGAGGTGATTTCACTTAGCAGACCCTAGTAAATCTTGTCATGTTTTTTTACTGACAATTTAAAGCTCTTACATTCTTCACTTCTTATCTGAACAGAAGTGACATTTAGTCCCAATGGGAACTACATGCATTTACACCTATAGAGTGTGTCCTTAAATTTTCTTAATGCCATAAAGGCCCCTCTTTTTCTGATAACAATATTGTATTTTTGAGATGTTTTTCTTGTCATGTCATATTGTGATGAATCACACAGTACCATGCCAGTTACCGTAGGGAAGCAGATATAAAACAAATGCTGCTCCAAAAAGGAACAAAACATTTATAAAAATAAGTACTGAATGATCCTTGCTTCAGCATTGTTAATGTGAAGGTACTGTTTTTCATCCAATACAGACAGGGCAATCTGAAGGCATGTATCAGCACCTTAGAACACAAATCACTTCCATGGAGTCACTTACAAGTTTCAAACAATTTTTTCGAGTTCTTGAGACCTGCACTTCAAAGTCATAAGGGAAAATATATTGTATTACATTATCAATATGTGAATCAGGTTGGAAAAGCTTCTCCTTAGGGATCTGAAAGCCATTATAGTAAATTTGTGCTTCATAATAAAAAATACGTATTTCTAGAATAAATCAAAACCAGAAGCACTTTTCTCTTTAGAGCTGGTGAGATGAGTGAGGGTTTCAGGTGTCTGAATCCAACGGCTTGAGAACTCAACTATAAATCACAGAGATAAGACAAAAAGCACCCTCCTATTCTCCCATTCCTAATGTGTAATCAGCTGCTTGGGAAAGTTAAATGGCATCTTAAAAGACAAAAAAATAAAGCACAGCTTATGTTCTTAATCTTAAAGGTAATAGGAAAAGGCAGATACCCAATCTGCCTGTTGCTTTCAAAGGGATATTTATCTTTTCTTGGGCAAATGTGAGCAGGCAGGAATTGACTGCAGGTCCTGTGTGACATAGCTTGTGCATCTGGTCCTGCATTATTTCTGCAAGGCGTAGAGAAGCAAAGGAAAATGTAGTCACTTTTCCCCCGAGGAAACAAAGACACCTACCATTGTGCAGGGCCTAGTCCCACAGTCAACCTTGATATTTTGTATTTAAATAATGGATAAGGTGGTTGCTTTGATGCTACATAGTTGCTAAAACTATCTCTGGACATAGTCTCTCATACACAGCTAAAGAAAAGGTGAATTCGGAACATACCAAGGCTCTTTACATTGTTTAGAGTCTCTAAGCTCCTGGTGCTGCTGTAGCTTTTCCCTTGTTCTCTCCCCCACAGTTCTGCTCTTGCCTGTCATCTCCCCTCTCTTTTGATCCTCTCTCTTCTTCTGCCTTTATCTTTCCTCTTCATGCTCCTCCTCCTCCTCTTTCCACTGCTATCTCAAATTATTTCTCCCATTAGATCTTCCTTCTATTGTCAGGGGGGTTCGTTCTTTCTCCAGAAACACTTGATTCCACTGAGCACTGACAAGGCTCCCCGTTGTCTCAGGACAAGAGGAGCTGAAGGATGATGTGTTAGGTTGCAGAGGAAGGCTGCCAAGAGAGAAACTCAGCTCCAGAAGAAGCAGAACAAGCAACAAAAAGTCTGAGGAGAGGATAACATATAGATATGCCACATTAGGTACTTGTCTACCCCTGGAGAGGCCTTAAAAGTGTTCTTGCTCTTAGCCTTGCTTTGCCTGGGGTTTTCTGCTGTCACAGCTGCGGTAACCAGAGGGAAAAAAAAGCTAGAAAACTTCATGATGCTCACACTAAGAAACACAGAACACAGAAAAGAGGAAATATGGGAATGATAATGCTGCTGAGCTTTTCAGGTAATTCTTTTCTGCAGACAAATGTCACAGCCTGTGAAGTGGATGGGAGATGACAGCTACAAGTAGAGACCACTCTCACAGGGGGGTTGTGACATGAGTGCTGTTCCTCTCATGGTGAGCTGTGCAATTTTCCAATTTCAAACAAAAAATGCCAATGTTTTGATATTTTTGTCATGGATTAGGAGTAGAAACTGAAGGTATCAGCATTTTCTGCAGGATTTCCAGATAATGTTAAGTTTGGAAATTCTGAAATTGTTCATTTCCTTCAAAATCACCATCCAGCCACAGGCATCCTTCAGTGCCAGAGAGCAGCAACTATAGGGGAACTCCTCCTTCATTCTGCTGCTGCACCACAGCCTGCTGTGCAGACCAGAAATGAGCCTGTGCCTCTGGAAGCCAGTGGACATAGTTTTAAAAGTTGTGTTAACATTTTTGTCCACTGAAGAAGAAAAAGGAATAAAGTATTCCTTTCAACCTGCACCTTATAGGTGCAAATAAATGCATAAAAAAAAAAAAAGCCCCAAATGCTTTTGCTGTATAAAGCAGGTGAAATATTTCAATTTTACTCAAATTTCCTCATTGGAAGAAAGAAAAACAACAAAAAAAGACACAACAAAAAAAGACACAACAAAAACTGGGAATATACTGTCCAATTACATAATCTTAGTGGAAGGAAATTCATTCTTGGCCATCTCTAATTCTGAATTACTGTTCAAATTGAAACACTACTGAGGCCAAAATCTACCACCTTGAAATAAGTTCTCATACAGGGAAAGGTGAATCAAAACTCTCCCCATCTTTCTACTTTGATTAAAATACACAGTCTTTTAAGCCTCCTTTTTCTAGAAGCTGAAAAACAAGAACATCTAATAAGAAGCCAAACATTGCACCCACCACTCCAACCATTAGAAAAAGAAAGAGAAAAAAACACAGTTTTGACGTTAATGTTGCTCAATGAACTACCAAACGAAATTCAACACCTCTCATTAGTATAGAAACCATACAGCACGATGTAAAAATAAAAACCTAGCACATCAGTTTTACTCTATTACACAGCAAAAACCCTGTGATAATGTAGTAGCTCAGGATTACAGCACCTTTCTTCATCACAAAGGGCTTGTCTGTCTCAAGTGTTTTACTCCAAGTTAATTGATAGCTAAAGGATTCAAACCATGTAATAGAGTTACAGAGAGCATTGCAAGTAGATGCTACACTTTGTTCCACCTAACGATGTTTTGTGCAGGCTGTCTTAATTAGGCTGGATGGAGAGCTTTCTGCAGCAGTGGTACTCACTTGAATGAGCTATAACAATGTACAAGACAAGCAGAGATGAGGATTAGTACATTTGCCTTTGTGTAAAAAGAAGAGGAGAACAGAGATTTGACCTCATCTGTGTTTTGTAGAATTTTCATTTAGCTTTCTATCCAAGTTACCCATCTTGACTTTGTCATCTTAAAGACTCCACTTTTTCTTTTCTTTTTTTTTTTTTTTTTTTCAATGAGGCCACAGCAGTAGCCTGTTTTTCTCAGCTAAGTAGCATACTAAATTTCCAGCTGCTTGACCGTGATAATATTTTACCTTGTGCTAATCAGCCGGTGTTAGCAAACTTGCAGGGGGTGGGGAGGGGGAAAGGAGGATTAAGACAAGGACATCTTTCTTGCCATCAGAGATGAAAAAAAAAAAAAAAAAAAAAAAAGACTTTTCTTCTTGTTTTTTTCGCTGTCACTTCCAGAAATCTCAGGTCTTGTGTCTGCAGAACCAAAAAATGTGCAGCAGATCAAGGAAGTGTCATAAAACACTGGGACTGATTCTCACATAGAAAAAAGTCCCTTTGCATCAACTTTGAAGGTGTGTTTTCTGAACTGCAAAAACACTTTATGCTAACCTTTGTATGACTCAGTGTCAGAACTGTGGTGTTTAATTGATTAAGATGCTGGAGGGTCAGAAAGGAAAATGGTTGTACTATAGAGAAGTGCAACTCCTTCAAGGTGTTAAAATCTAATGAGATTTTCCACTTGTTTGTGCACGGTTGGCTCAGGGCGTCTTTAGCAAAGTCCTCCCCCAGCAGAGGAACTGGAAAAGAAAAACATTTAAAGCTGCTTTGTTATTGTTTCTTGCTTTGAATGACAAGCCCCATTATTATGTTTTTCTGATGCTCTGCATGGCCATCAGATGTGTTTTTTCTCATTTAGGGGTTCTGAACTAGCCCACTGGATTCTGATCAAACTTATTGTAAACTGCTACGCTCTCAGTCACAATTCCTTACTCAGGACATGCCTACATCGTGTCTAGCAGTTGCATCAAGTTTCTGTGTTCCTCCAATTTTATGAAAGAATAAGTTAATCACCTTGAAAGCAACTCCCGCTCGGTAAAACTATCCTCTCATTGCCCCTCAAACAAGGTCTAGTTTACTAAGTAAAACAGTAGCTTCAATCTTGGGTTTTCATGCCACCGGCAAGAGGAGAAAAAACACAAAATGAGAAAAGAAATGTGCTTAAAATGGAGATAAAACAAGTACTGGGGGGAAAAAATGAACTGACAGACTGTAGAAGAATAAATTGTGGCAATAATGACCAGAAGGTAAAAATCTGTTCCCTCCAATATTCTTCATTTAAAATTTCCCTCTCCTGATTAAAACTTTGTAAATAGTAATTATTATCACAAAGATATTCATAAACAGATGTTTTAAAAAATGCAAATTAGTCCAGAATTCAGAAAATATGCAGTTTGTGTGCCACAGGGAATTTAATCTTTGAAAGCAGAAAGATGTATCAGACCCCATTTCCAGCAGAACATTGTAAGTCAGTACTGGAAGCAGAGCTTATTTTTTCCTCTACTTGTTAAATATGGTAATGAAGTGAAAAACCTATTATTTACTGTAGACTACTGCTTTTGTATTGCATTTGTATTCATAAAAATTATTGAGTACATCTAATTCCAAGTTGCTTTATTAGTTTAGCATGAAACTGAAGCATACTTCTATGAACAAAAGTAAAAATAGTTTCTGTTAACATACACAAGTATCTATAAATAATTCAAAACATATACCTTATTTTGCTCTCCTTCTCCCTTCCCTCCTCCTCCCCTACCTTCCCCCATCCCCTCACCCAAAAAAAGGGGAACATTTGTTCAAATCAGATTCATTTCTGGTGAGCAAGAAGAGCTTTCCTGATTGTCATTTGTTTGTGAAATTCAACATGGACTATTGTTTCTGTGAGGGTAATTGGCTGTGGAGTCTCTACTATTTCATATCATGAGATACTACTAGAAATGATGAAATACTATAGATTCTAAAATGAGTATGGTCACTTAATTTTAAAGCAAAGCAATTACTGTTCTATTACCAGGTATTCTGAATCAATATCTTGTCTTGCAATGTGCACTCACATCCAGAATAAATCTATAATATTACAAGTAGTCAGAGGTAAATAGCAACAGAGCAGAACAGATATTCAACAGGAGTCCTTGGGTATGGTTTGTACAGGTTATAGACACAGATTGGCCAGTTGTGAAAATTCTGGTTGGTTATTGGTCTTCCAGGTGTCTCAAAGTATCTTACTCATCCAAGGATATACAGAATTGATGGAGCTTCTGGAAGCACTAAATTATAGTTCTTACCTTCTTTTCAACAGCTAGAGTTAGTCCCTTTGACATCAAAAACTAATAAAGCACAAAGTGTACAGTGGATTTGACCCAAGAGACATACATGCACTTTATATATGAGGTAAAATTTTATTGGTAATGGTAAACCTCATGGCTTTCTTACTAGTCTTGATTTTTCTTCCTGTCTCTTTCTTCTGAATAATTCTTTGAATAAAGACTATATGGCTCTTATTTCTTCCTGAATGGAAAAACAATCACCCTCTCAAAAGGAAAAATAACAAAATCACAGTGGTTTAATAATAAGTAAAATATTTAACATGAATAATGAGTAAGCAAAAAGGGAAAGCAATCACTGCTACAAGTATTAAATCAGAAAAGTAGATGAGAGCTATGTTTTTTCCCCAGCTGAAGAAATTTTTAATACTATATTTGTTCTTTTACTTGGTGCTTTATACATTAGCATAAACATCTGGTTTTTTAAAGTGTTTTATATTAATAAAAGATTACACGACTTAAGCCCCCAAATTATAATAATTACAATATTAAACCTCCTCAGGCCCTCTGAACAGCAGTTAACTGCCATGTCCTCCATGTGACCTGAAGCTGAGGATACCAAGATGCGTAGGGGTACTTTTCTTTATTAAAACTTACAGAAAGCAGGCTTAGACTAGGTATTAGGAAAAAGTTCTTTACAGTGAGGGTGCTGAGGCCCTGGTACAGGTTGTCTAGAGAAGCTGTGAATGCCCCATCCCTGTAAGTGTTCAAGGCCAGGTTGGATGGGACCCTGAACAAGTTATTCTAGTGGAAGGTGTCCCTGCCCACGGCAGGGGATTGGAATGAGATGAGCTTTAATGTCCCTTCCAAACCAAATCACACTGTTATGATTCTAGGACAAAAAGAGAGCACAAGGAAAGTTGGCTTTCCTCCTTTAAACCAGGCTTCTGGGAACATGCAACAGCCTTTTCTATGTATGGTAGGGATGTTCATACCTTACATTTAATGCACTGTTGCATGTCATTTACTATTGTGATGTAAAACCACATCACTAGCACCTTCAAAATAGAACAGTGCATGGACACAGCCCATGGTGATACCTCTGGCATCCAGCTCTTCGAAAAGGAACTTCTCATACTTTATGTGAGTTTAATCCTGAAGTTTGTCACTGCAGCTGCTGACAGAGTGACTTTCCAAACACTGCTTTGACAGCACCGTTGTAGACAGCATCTTGAAACAAGATTATAGTGTGTACCCAAGTTGTCAGTAAGTACTAAATCAGTCTGTTGGCATTTTAAATGTGTGACATTGTGCACTGGTCCATCTCTCCTTCCAGAATACCTGATCAAGGGGAATAAAGCAATTCCTTCTCATCTGAATTCTAAGAGGACATTGAAAAACTCCGGACAAGTACGAAAAAACGACATCTTCATGATGGCAGCCTCATGTTGATGCAGTCACAGATTAACTCACCTCTTGAATATAGTAGGAAGTAAAAAATTGAGCTAAAAAACTGCATTTCTAGGAAGATTCGAATGCTAGTGCATGAATATCAGCAGTGCTTCTGTCCAGAGGGATTTTATAGAGTGGTTTTGAAACAATCTTTGCATCAGAAAATATCACATTTTTCAATGAGCACAGGAAGTCTGCAAAGCTTTTTGTGCAAAAAGCAAGGTTAAAACTCATTAGAGCTCACATCAGGCATTTGATGGGCTTTAGAAGCTGCCTTACTGTCTTAAAGTGAAAAATAACCGGTAGGAATTGGTTTATATTTTTAAATGTCCTGGATTCTCCTTCTCTAGCTAGGAAGTAAAATTGCCCAATGCCAGACACATATTCCCCTGATAATTCTGCTCCTACTCTTTTAAAATTATGAGTTTTGACAAGAGTTGTAAAGATTGCCATTAAATTCTGCTCGAGACCTGTAACGGAGTGTAGGGAAGAAAGTAAAAATAGTGAGGATCTGGGCCTTATTTTCCCCCACCACAGAGAGCAGAAGAAGGAATCACAGTGGCAGGTACATTCAGGCCTCTTCCATCTCAAGATCAGGTCTTACACTGTGACCACGAGGACCTGCATAGTGAGTGGCTCTGGTCACTGGGACCAAGACTCACAAGGAAAATCCCTGTTTATGGCTTTCTTTGGCAGCAAGAAGAAATCAGGGGCTCCTCTGGGCAGTGTTTGCTTTGAATGGAACAGAAGGAATTTTGTCCATTGCAGTTGTGCCATCCAGTGCTGAAGAGAGCTCAGACTTGCTGGTGTTCAAGCAACATGTACCTTCCAAAAATTTTTGTAAGGGACAGGTTGCTAGAGTAGGCAACTTTACTCGTAACAAGTTGAAATGTTTGTTGATAGGTGCTGACTTAGTGCTTTTTCTAACCGTTCTTTTAAAAAATAAAACATGAGGATAAATAAGGAAGTACATAATAAATAATAAGTAAACCTCAAGCTTCAGTTTATGGATATTAATCCATAGCAAAACCTTTCCTTTAAAATGCTAAAAAAGTCAAGTGCAATGTATTTTCAAGGTCTGGGGTTACTTTTTCCTATTAAGTTGAATTTACTACTTAATTTGTGAGCTGTATCACAGAGAAGTAAAGCAGCGCTAAGGCAGATCATGCAGAGAGATGGTGCAGAAGGCGTAGCTGAAACCTTCCAACCTTTCCAACGTAGCTGAAACCAAGTGTAGCTTGGAGATCAAAGGAGCTGAATGGGGATGTTTTGGGCTTCTACAGTACCTGAAAAGAAAACCAAACTGGAGGAAATTCTGCTTTTTTTCCAGGTATATCTGGGTGACTGGTATTCAAGATAAAGCAGAATGACTAGGATTATAAGGAAAGAGAATACAAACAAAAGGAAGAGATATTTACATAGAATTTTTTTTTTTTTATTGCTTGCTATTTTAAAACCTGACTCAACATTCTTGTGATTGCTTTGGTGAGGAGAGCTTTCTGTACTACATGCAAAATTAGAACTGAAAATTTAAAATAAATAGGGTATGAACTGAACTCCCCAATGTTCTTTTTGTGTTGAAAAAAGGAAGAATATAAAGACGCTGGTGTATGAAGTATGCTATCTCTATAAATGAATGTACTGTAACTTGTGGAGAAAGACCCCAAAAATCAAAGTCAGGGACCTGCAAGAGACATTTTTTTGCAGCAAAATCCCACAGTAGGGAGTACAGGGAGAGGTTTCAGATTATTTTTTAAAGCAGAAAGGGCAGTCAAGCAATCCAGTGTTTATTTATATAATCAATGCAGAAGTTTTAGGATTAGCAACAAGTTTTGGTTGATATTATTATGTAAGGGAAGGATAGCAGTAACAACCTCTGAACTGTCAGTAATACCTGTAGTTTTGGAAGAAAACTGAGGCTTACAGAACCCTCTTAGAAGTACAACCCTGCTGGTTGTTCAGCACACCAGGCACAATCAGCAAAAGCAAACATGGACCCAGATTCAATAACTAGGTGGCAGCTCTTCTCCACGGGATCTGCAGAGCAGGGAAGTGACACAGAGCTGCCCTAACATGAACACTGTGCCTGAGGAAGGGACGAGCATTCCATCTGATTTTGGAATACTCAGGGCCGGTGTGCAACAGGGCAGGCAGCAGTGCCAGTGCTCCTACACACGTGCTGAGGGCAAGCAGGAGAAAAAGCTGTTTTTCATACCACTTACACTGCCTAAACTCTTCCTACCTGCCCACAGAGAAGACCTAAAGATCTGCCCACTTTCTCCTTCCAGTCTTATTTTACTGCTCCTTCGGTTAAAGAGAAATCATAGGTTTGTTCCCACATAAATCAATGATTAGCAAAGGTTAAAACATCCTGAGATTATAGTCTGTGACCTAAAATTCCCAGTATACATAGGTCTAGATTAAATTTTCTTTTTTTTAATTTTAAGAGCTCTCAACAAAACTACAAAAGCAAAAGAATATATACAGAATAATGTTTGATAGAAAAAAAACCAAGTAAAATATTATTGGTAAAGCCGAAACATTAATAAAACATTCTAGTTCCTCTTTGTAATTTCTAGTACTTTTATTTTATTTAACACATCATTGAAAATTCTAAAATCCTTGAATTTTAATTTGGAAGTTTGACTGAATTTTTTTCTATATTCATTGGTGTCAGTACACAAACATGTTTGCACAATTTACTTTACAGTGTACTTTGTTAAATCCGTATAAAACTTGAAATTTGTTTCAAGAGAACTCTGGATGTGATCTAAATAATTAAGCAAGAGAATCCTGTTAAATATTTAGAAAATGTATATTGGCATTTTTATATTTTACAGTACTGACCTATTAAAATTTATGGTAAGGAAGATTCTATTAAGCTTCTGAGATTCTAAGTACAACATAATCCCTGGAGAGAAGAGAGGAGGGAATATAAGTATTTCCTTACAACTTGACTGTTCCCAGAGTTTTCAAGCAAACAACACTACAATCCAATCTGCATTCAAAACAGTTGACATGTGGTTGGGTGCAATGAAAATAATTTTATCTAAAAACTTTCCTGCCGAGACTACTTGTGTCTGCAAATACAAAGAATTCTACACATATACAGTGGCAATTATTATTCCATCTAAAACTTCCCATCATTTTTTCCTTCTAGACTTGGGTGGAAGTGAAGAGCTGCAGGACTTGTACTCATCCACTACAGCTTCAGACATTGTTTTACATGAAGTAAGTCCTGTGCTGCAAGGGTATGAGGGAAAAAATAGAAAGATAGCTGGAAAATAAGGGACTGACTGATGGAACAAAACACTTAGTCCCATGTCACAGGAGTAATTGGTAAAGAAAGAGAAGAAAGAGGAAACCTCTGAGGATGCTCATGGTGTGGAACAGATCTCATATTCACCCAACAGAGAGCAGCTGTGGATGATTTAAATGGCTTTTGTATCACATTATTAATATTTTGAGAGTCAGAATGGAAAAGCCCAACAGAATTTTTTCAGCAAGTCAAGCTGTTCTCTGCTGAGTTTGACTCCAAAAACATGGGCAGATAATCAGCAGCCTCCTTGATCCACAATGAATTTCACCAAGAAATCTATTACAGTAACAGCATAAACCACTGCACAGCTACTGCTGCATGCAAACCACACACATTCATATAAATCTGTATATGCATACACACACTGAGCAAAGTGATGTATTCTGCTACAGGCAATCTAAGTCCTTGTAATGGAATGCAATTGAAAATAGAATTTCAGTCACTTTTATTGATCATTCAAAATAAAAGAACATGAGTTTAGGAAAAGAGTAACATATTGTACCACATTCCAGAAAAGCAACTGTTGCATAAACCATGTTACTGGTCAGAAGAAAAACATCAGGGCATTTCTGGCTCATGCAGATTAACTGAGTCAGCACAGCAGACACTCGTCCTGAGTTTTCCGGATTGATTTTAGACACACAGAATCTGTCAGATGTCTAATACAAAGCTACCCAAGGTGAGAGCAAGGTGAATGATCACTACCTGTATGACTCTGCCATCAAAAGCAGTCACAGCCTTGGAATTCTGAAATTATTTTTTAAATGGCTTCCTTGACAATTTTCTCTTTGACCAGCAACTGAACTGACTCATTTTCTTAGTTACTTCTGTGATTCATTTGCCAAAAAACGCTGCAGCAGAGATACTGCTTCAAGATGACAAGAAGCTCAAGATGCCTGCAAATGTGTTTTGCAAACACTGACAAGTGAGATCAAACAAGAGGTTGTGTCAAACAGTATTAAACAGGTTTGGGAGGGTCACTCCTCGACTTTAGGTTTCTGACATGTTGTCTCAGATTGCTCAGTTCTTTCCTCATTTGCACTCTGCTGTCATTAGAACACTGTGAAAAGTGCCTGTCTTTGTGACTACAGCTGTTATTTCATTATTTTGTATTCTGCAGCTATTCCACACAAGCTGCTGGGACCACAATTCCTATATAGCATCCAGCTAAATTCCAAACGTCACAGGGTTATTTATAACTTTATATAACAGAGTCAATTCAATAACAGAGAAAAAAGGGATCATTCAGATTCACTGACTTTTACTGACTGGGATGTATATTTCATATCTGTATTTTGTGAATCTTGACTTGCATCTCAGCCTTGAACTGTCCTGAATTTTGCTGTTTTAAATAAAGTAGAAAATTAGTAAACAAGATCCAGTAACAATTTTTAATAATTTAGAATACATTAACTGTCATTATCCATAAATCACACAACACTCTTTTTGTTTCCAAATTAGAGCCTGTGCAAGCACTTTCAACACAACAGTGATTTCGGAGTGACACATCTGCATTCATTAATGTTCTGTCTGATGCACTCAGAATGCTCTTCTTAGAAATATGCAAGAGAAAAAAAGCACTAAACATCAAGTATAATATGATGTGCAAAAGGTGGGAAAGAAGTCCTATTACCTGACCAGAAAAACTAATATAATTTTTTTAATTATTTCAAGACATCAGTTATCTAAAAAATTATGAACTACATTCAGTTTTCTACTAATGTAATCATTAGATGTCTTTAACCTTCTGTAGCCACATCTTTACCTCTTCATGACTGCAGCCCAGGTTTAAGAAGGTTGGTCTTGTTCTTCAAACCACGATGGAACCCAGGTGTGAGGCAACCTCGTGGTGACACAGAGTTTGAGCAGAACCAGCTCTGAGCCAAATCCACACTTGGGCTTATGCTACAGCTCAGATGTTGAGTAACAGTGCCCTGCACCCCATCCCAGGGTGTTATGGTCACTTGTGTTCATGACTGACAGATATTTATAAGAAAACATGCACAAACCTGAATACAACTGAATTAATTACTCCTACATAAAACATGGAGACTATATATACCCTGTTGCCTTTTCAGCTAAACATGGCAAGTTAATAACGGCCATAAGAAACAGCATTTATTGTATGTAACTTTCCTCCAAAGCTCTCAGCACAAAGATTTTCTCTTCCATACTGTTTAAATATAGATGAGTGTTTTTTCAAAAATGGTAGAATTATTCAGTTCTTTGTTATTGATAAAATACTCACAAAGGTCGCAGATGCAGCACTTTGTAGATGATAAATATTCCCAACAGGAAAATCCACTGAAAAAAGCTACTTTGACCTTTTATCCATCGCAAAATGACTTCCCAGGCAGTAACAGCCCCATTTTGTTTGCTTGGTTTTTTTGTCTGTTCTCCCATGAACTTCAAAGATGTGTTTTATTAGTCATTCCAGGAAGGCAAAAAAAAAAAAAAAAAAATAAAAGCAAAATAGCTCAGCAACATTGCTAGTAAAATTTAGCAAGAGATTTCAGATAATTCTCACTGCAGAAAAGAAAGCAAAGCATTATGCATGGAGAGAATCAGTGAAATCAGGACATCCTTCACAAGATTATTGCTTCATTATTTGTACCCCTGATGTTCTTACATTCTTTGCTGTATACTCAAGATATGTACCTATCCAAACTCTTTCTCTGTATTCACATTTACACATTTAACACATCGTATAACGCATGCACCCCAGCAATACACGTGTAGCTACATATTATTTGCACAGAAACTGGAAAATATAATATTAAAAAAAATCTTATCACTTTTAACTTAAACTCAGAAATTTTAAGGCTTTTAAAGCATGTTTTCAATGGCTTGAATTTGACAGTGGGGGAAGGCATTGCACACAAATGCTGACAGTGCTGGTTTGCTGTGCCACACCATCAGGAGTGCTACAAACATAGTATATCTTACAGTAAAAACTTGGAAATACTCAGGAGCACCTTAAAATGTTAACGTTGCCATCTTTTGTACTAGACAAACAACATTAAGTAACCTTGAATCCAACAATCTATGCTCTAAGACAAAGTAAAATATTGAGAGCACTAGTCAAGAAACCCACAGAATTAGGCAAAATAGATTTCCCATAGGAAACAAGCACTATGGTCCAGCATTTCAGCACAGTCTTGTTATGAAACCTGGAAATATGTCATTACTAAAGACCAAATCCAAAGCCCAGGAGGGCTCACTGCCCTAGAAGAAAAGAAGACCAGAGCAGATAGTTTCATTCTGACCCTACAGTGGCAGGAAGCACAGCACACACTCCTGGGTAGGGACAGTTGGTGCAGAAGGAACAGTTCTCAAACAGCTTTCAGGTTCATTGTCCTTTTTTTCCCATTGACATGACAATCTACGGTCAAGTGTTTGCTAGTTAGTATCAGAAGGAGTCAAGGGACACACTTAGATTTCCCATGAAAGAGTAATCCTGACATCTTGCCTGAGTGTTAGGTGAAGCCTAACCAAACACTTCCTCCCACACCAAGATAACATGTGGGTGCACTCCAGTTTCCAGCACTCTCTGGTGCTGAATGACAGCTCAGCTCTGGTTTCTCCCTTTACTTCTGGCACAATGGGGAGAGGGTGGTGTGGGTGGATGGTGGTTTTCATATAAATTTGGGCCCTATGGGACTACAGCATCACAGCTTATAAACACCAAGGTGAACAGGAGGTAGTAATTTGCCCAGAGGCATTGGAGCCCAAGACAGGCTTTGGATGCGGTGATTTTTGCTTACTACATTACAACAGAAACATCTTTTAATATCCTTTGGGTCCTATATTCCTGTAACAGCTTTATCTCTTTAACAGAATTAAGTGCTCAGTCTTACCAAGCAATCACATACAAATTAAAAAGACCTAATAATCATTATTTTCGACTGACCAGCAAGGGTTAGATGGCTGATTTATTCATTATTAGTCATAGCTTACATAGTTCTTCACTAGAAATACTGGTTCCACACAGTCATTTGCAATTTAAATACATTCTTTAGATGGACTCAGGATCTCATACCAACCTTTTTACTCACACATGTCAAGCACTTTCATTTCCTTGCTGATTGTAAGTAGCCCAGGCACTTGAGCAAAGGCTCTGTATGTGAATGAGATAATACAGATCCAGACTTTTTCATGTTTTATTTATGCAGACTTGTCATTAGTTGATGTTAAGTGTATTGTCAACACATTTCTTCATAGCTATTCTATTTATAATTTATTTGTATAAAGGATGTTATAGCATTCTCTTATTTCAAGAGGAGCTTCTGGAGTGTTGGGATTGCTGTCACTGAAATCAAGGGATTATCATGGGTTCTCCACGTGAGAATTCCCTTCTCATGAGTGAGTAGATTCACTTAGAAGACATTTGTGGATTCTTCAAGGTTCATTTTCAATTATTCACTTGAAGAGCAGCAATACAAGGCATCCACAAAACAAAAAACCCTCTGGCAGTTATAATAAGATTTTTTAGCAAGACTATGGGGTAATATAAATCACCATAACCATATAAAAGCTGAGAGTCCTGCCAGAGGCTGCTAAGCATCAGGTTATAGATACAATTCATTTGTTAATGAGAACAGGGTTTGCACACAGCTTGTGCAGGAGCCAATGGACAGTTCCTCAGTCCCAAAACACCTGCCTGTGTTCAAAGCAGAGCCCTGTAGTGCCTCACTCACACCACTAACAAAAGCTGACCAGCAGAGATCAGTTTTGCCATCTCCCCCTGCCATGCCCTGTGCTGATGTCTTCCAGGTGCTTACACGGCACTGTAACCTTGATGTGCTTCTAGCTCTCTTGCTGCGCTAACACCTCAGGTTTCTTGAGGTTTTCTGAGGCAGGGAACCCCCTCTCATTTGCCAAATCTTCTAGAGATAAAATGGTCAAACCATAAGGAACAGTTTTGGATCCTAAAAATCCAAACCTCTGGTGGAGCAGTCTGACACACACATGACAGCATCCTGCCCTACTGATGATCTGAGAGGAAGGTACTGAGACAACTCCAAATTGATATCTCTTCTGTATTCATACTTAATTAGATATTGCTATTTTTGGGTCTGTGGTTGGCTCAGCCACCTGTGAGAGTTTATTCTTTTCCTGCCAAGTTAGGAGAAAACAAGCACTGGTAAATGAGAACTTTTCATCCTTCAAGGGAGCATCTTGTATAAACTATATTTAATTGGTGCCTCACTATTGGCTGATGGCCCTTCAAGGGCATTTATAGAAGCAAGTGAGGAGGAGGATGATGAAGTAAGCCCCCAGACTCTTTTAGTAAAGACCCCCTGAATTGCAGCATGCAGGTGAAAGGACATTCCAGAATATTTTCTTCCTCCTTCCTCTCTCTCAGGTTTTCATTTTGTTGGCCACCTTTTGGTAATAAATATTGTTTTTGTTGAGCTTTCAACAGTGTATGGTTTTAGTTTCAGCATCCTTCCTCAGTATACTTCATACATCCTAAGTGTACTCCTTGTGATGGAGGAGAACACATTTTAATTGAAACTCAAAACCTCAGCAAAATTCAGCCCAGAGCTACAACTTGTTGTGCATACGACATGGGGAGGATCACAACAGCAGCAGGGACAGAGGCTCAGGGTACGCAGGCACATCACTGCTTCAGAGGGAGTAGAGGCAGCGAAACATAAGAGAACCCCTCCAGGACAACAGAGAGCAATGCTGATAATGTTCCTTTTTAAGTTCTTGTCAGATCTGCTGAGCAGTAGGCCAGTATTTAATGTTCCACTCGCCCTCAGAGCCCCTGCAGCAGCCAGTGCCCAGTCAACTCCCTCCAGGCACAGGTAGAAAGGCAGAGCAAGGCTGCGTGGAACAGCCAAATCCACACTGATCCATATTTGTTGATAGTTTCTATAATAGATTATAGACACAAGTAAAGCATGGCAGACTTTCAAGGAAACTGAAGGAGTCTGCACAGCTCCAGTTTTACCCAGTTCACTTGTCTGCAGATCAGGTTTCTGGATCCAGCCTCCCAGTCCTTGACAGTGTTGTCTCCATGCCCCTCCAAGCATTTGTCTGCACCCATCACTGAAGTAACGAAAAGCAAACCTACCACTTCTTTCAAAGAATCAAGATTAATAAACTTGGAGACAGATTTTTGTGAGCTAAAGGCACTTGAACTGAAAAAGATGAAAAGGTCAGGAGAATGTGTTCATCCCGCTCTGCAAAATATTCGGAGGCTCGTTGTTAGCATTACTTGCAAAAGATGATCCTGCTGCCAACAGCAGCCTGTCTGTATGCAAATACTCTTTTGTCCTCCCATCACAACGAAGAAGCCAAACATTTGGAGCCCTTAGCCAGGGAAGCAGTCATAGCAGGTACAATCATAAGTTAAATTATAATTGGAAGCTGCAGTACAATAGTCTTAGATGAGGGATCAGTGCTTTTGAAAACGGGTAAGGAGAGGAAATACATCTATCTCCATATACTTTATTCAAGTCTGATTCAAAGTGCAATGTTGGTGATTTAACAGAAATGCAACACATTTTTATAATCCTTATCAAATGTTCACTCACTAGATCAGCATAAAGCACAGCTTATTAAAATGGATAAGAGGGGATTATGTGATTCACATTGTGAAGAAAAAAAAAAGCTATTTAAAATACAGAAATTCTTTAATCTGTTGCTCTGAAGGCACTGTGCACATTCCCGATGGAACAGTGTGTGTACATCCAACTTTTAATCACATGGGTCCTGACAAAGAGAATAGTGAAATGATTCTTTCTAGCACATGGGATAAGCTGTTAACAATATAATCTTGACTGCATGTCAGACTTTGATGATTTTGGTTCAGTTACTGACATAAGTATTTAACTACACTTTGCAAGTTATAACAACAAGGGTGAGACTTCAGTCTAAACGCTCATTCTAAAGTTTTATGCATCTGTTTTGTGCATACACAGTGCTTTCTAACAAAACCTTGTGCTGATCTGACCCTTAGCAAGTAAATCAAAGATAAAGCTTGAGCACTCACGAGATCATTTTAGATTTTTCATCAAAACCATATCCCAAATAAAGACATCTCTGATGACAGTAGAATGGTAACCAAGACCTAAACTGAGCTTTCAACAAAATATTTTCAAATTGCAGTTGATAACATTGATGTGATTTAGTGAAAGAGCATTATAATCTCAAAAATTGTCAGAGGTTAGATTTTTTCAGCTATGCTATCTGTATGTTTTTAAAAAAATATATTTAGGAAAAACCTAAAGGAAAGGAGGGGGACATGTCTCATCTTGGAAGATGCCAAAGAATCTGTATCACCAGGCTTCTCAATGAACTAGGTAGTGATGAAGTCTTGCAACACTCACATTTACATACAGAACTAAAAAGTGCACTCCAAAGAAGCTCATGAGAAATTGTATGGATTCCCACATTAGACTTTTCTGGGCTTTATTTAACAAAACTTCTCTTTTACTTTGTCACAGGTTGACTAAGGCTTTAAACTGCCAGACACTTGTTAAATATCAAAAATGATGAGGTACCAAAAAGCTCATGAAGTGCATTCATTTCTGCAAAAGAAAGCACAGCTTAAGCAAAAGTCCTTACCATTTGTAGCTTAGCTGATCCTAATCATGTATCAATGACAAACATATTCCTCAATTCTCATCTAATAAGTACAGTTACTGTACTGTTGTGGGGAGTTAAAGTGTTGTGTATGAATTCACTGATCCATTACTAAATGTTTAGTAATCAAGTATATAGTTGAACCTTCTTTATAATATGCCCATGCAGTTAAGTTCAGAAAAGACAAAGTTTCTCACAAAGCCCATTACCTGAATTATCAGAGGACAATGAACCACTATGTACAATAACCCTAAGCATGAAGAAGTCAACAGAAATGTGAATACTTGAATATCTCTAAAAGTTTGTGCCTACAATACACAGACATTTCCATGGTGAACACTTCTAAATACAGGGTAAGTTGGTGCCCTGTAGCTCAACCATTGTTTGCTTTTTTGTTTTGCATCCAGGAACCTTCCTGGTGACTCACTGTAACCATTAATTATTACATGTCATAACAGAACTGCAGGTCAGAATTTAAATCCAACTATTTGATGCAATTACTGACAGCACCAGAGGACCCTGTAACACAGATCAGGCAGAATAAGAAAACTGCAGTTTTAGACTCAAAAAGGAGACACAGATATAACAACTATGTAGGTACAAAACACACACAAGTATAACATATGTGAGACACTAGGGCTTGATGATGTACCCATTAGATATTGGTCAGCTTCCCTGCAACTTGGATGATCTGACCACAAGAAAATATGGACTTCATTTTCTGTTTATCTCCATATAATGATTTATTTCAGTGCACAAAAAAAACACATGCACATACACACACTGGGTGGCATTAGAAGAATCTGATCTATTTTGGCTCTATTTTTGACTGCTAACAGTTGCTATAATCTAATAAATAATGTACATTGACTTATGTGAAAAAATTAAATGATTAAGAGAACCAACCAACAAAAAACAGAATTAAGACCTCGATCAGAATTGATCCTGGTTCTTTCAGGACAGGGATAAGTTCTGGTCTGACTTAAAAGCAATCTTGCACAGAAGTTTGTATTTTCCATACTTGACAGGGTGGAGTGGTTTTACTAAAATTACAAGTATGTTCAGAAAGAAGCTGAAGACACCACAGTAAAGAAAATATAAGAACATGAGGACATTTATGGATAAAAGGAATTTTGCTACTTGTGCATGCCAGTGCTTTTACATTCTGAAAATAAGCTGGTGCCTTCAGCAGTTATATTTGCACTTAAATGCCCTTTAATGACTCGGGATCTGTCTTGTGACTGGGAGCAAATTAGAAGAGAGTACTTTCAATTTACATCATTCAGACAGGAATTAAAAAATAAATACTGTAATAATGAATCCTAATAAAATTATACCTTCCTTAAAATGAGGTCATAGCAACACATTATCATTAGATGAATTCAATTTTGTAATAAATCCAGAAAAACAGAAGAGCTCAGCACAAGAAATTAATCCTTTTCAAGAGCCATTGATAGAATGGTTAATAGAATGTTGGTAGAAGTGTATATGCTGTTGGCAGAACCCTCCAAGTAGTGCTCCACACAAGCCCAAGGGTAGAACAAACATGGGCAAGTTGTTAGTGAAACCAACTGCTCCGATGAAATGTCACCTGCCACCACAAGTTCATGCAAACTTAAAAGGAAACTGGATTAACAGTTAGAAAGTTCCACCAGAAATACTGACAACCTGGAATGAAGGTGACTGGCAGGGCTGACTCTTTTGACCAGAGGAGGGACCTTCTGACCTTTCAGCAGCAGAGGAATGATGTAATATAGGTCCAAATATAAATTCAAATCTTACTCAGAGTCTTTTTAAACACACTGCAACTTTAATTCCCATTTTATCCTTTTTCTTTAGCATTAAAGGTACAAAGGAAGAGGAGAATACACTGCCATGACTCAAATCACCACAGATTGGAGAACCAAGTGAAACAGCTACTTTTTGTGATCTCTACAGAAATTCAGTACCCATGTTTTTGGAACATATTGGGGGGGGTTGTACACTGCTCAGCAGAAGTCAATAGTTTAATTTTTGACCTGTTTCTTGCATGAAGAGAGCCAATATGAGGAATGCTGAGCCAGCCAGACCTGTCATCACTTACATCAATTTTACCTTTTAGTTAATCTTCTAAGAGTTAATTCTTCAGGTGAAAGAGTAAAGAGTATTTTTTACTTACATTGATAAAATGAATTATCACAGGGCTATTTTATTCTTAAATATTGATTTTAAAAAGGGAATGCATGAGTTCCTTGATAAACAGACCAGAACATCAATCATACAATTTACTCTGACATTGAGTGAGATACGAAGACAAAAATGAGAATTTCTGAAGGTGGCAACTTGTTGATTAAGGCCAACAACACACCACAGTCTATGCACAAAGACGTCGACTACTTACCTCAAATCAACTGTTTTCATTGTGCCAAAAGTGATGGTCAGTGACCAAAGCAGTGTAGGAGGCCATGAGCTGGATCACATTAGTGAACCAACATAGTTAGCTAATGTTAACAAAAACCATGGTAGAACTTTTAAGTCCTTGCTACTTTAAGGGGAAAACACCCACTATGCTAAAGTTTAAAAAAAAATTAAAATATTTCAAAAGATGTCTTAATAATGATTTGAGCCAAAAGGAAGATCTGAAATAGAAAGTAACACAAATCTAGAGTTTCCAGCAACCCATATTCTTTTGGAGAAAGAACACACACTCCTTCAACCAGGTCCTCTGTAACCTTGCCACAATTTTGATTTTGCATGTTTTATTCATTTTGAGAGGTGGTACTAGCCACATAATTATTGTTGTAATTCATTCCTTATGTTGCTATGGATTAAACAGTAACTTATCTGTAGTAATTATGCAATAGGCTGTAACTAACTGAAATATGAATACTGCCAGTTTGTCCCACTGTGTTTCAGATCTGCTACATAATTTTTAATGTTCACAACAGCGCAGTAATTGAATTACAGAACATTAGCCACATGATTATTATGATCATAAACTGCTATCAAAGGGAAGACTGTGAAACAAGATTCCAAACTCTGAAGTTATGAAGTCCATACCAAGCTATATCCATTCCACTCTTAGACCAACTCATTTAATTACCATCACAGTCCTTCTTTCTTTCACCTGTAACATTTCAACACACACAATCAGTCTTCTCTTCTGAAATAGTTTCATAGTTCTAAGCTTTGCAGTTTCCAACCCTGTACAATCTTAAACAGAAACACTGAGCAGATATCTATCTGCTCCAGGTTTTCAAACTAGAGTCTTCCTCAAAAATCTGCTGGGATTCACTTGGTGCAATATCAGGTATCCTTAGGCTGGATGAACAGTCTAAGACAGACATACAGTTTCCATCATGAAAAGAACAAGGCATTTTCAGGGACGAATTCTTCAAAAAGAAAAGTGTTTGAAAACCTGCGTGTGGATGCTCTTTGGAAATATTTGTTGAGGAGCTTTGGTTAAATCCCCATTTTTCTGGCCACTCAGTGTATGCCAAAGTCTCAGAGAGCACTGTTTTTGTCTCATAGTGTTGGTGGACAAGGGTTATTATTTTGTCTAGTTTCTTACATGTACTGCAATTCAGATACAAGCTCATCAAGCCCATTTTGACTCTGAGGTCATCATAGTGTCACCCCCAATGCTCATTTTACCTCACTGTTTAATTGGGAACACCATCCCCGAGCTTTACATCTTAAATGTGATATTATTCTCATTAGTAATTTGTTACATATTTCTTTAGAAAGATGACCTAAATGCCATGCTTCAGAAGAATATGACTGAGAATATATATGAAGTAATTAGTTTTTAAAATACTTCTATAGTGATTTCTCTAGAATACTTACCCTATCAGAAAAAGGTGAAATCTAGACCTGCCTGGCCAAAGATATATCAGTCTGGAAACAACAAATGTGAATTCTTCACCCACTGGGACTTTCTACATCTGGCACCTCTGGGTTGTTCTTCCACCACTGCACAGCTTTCATGAGGCCTTTTAATGTGTGAAGCTGCAGATTATTTGTGGTGAATAAAGCCCTAACGGATTACTCATTGTTAATTAAATAACCTGATTCTGTCCACTGAATCTAATGCATTATAGTATTTAATGTTTGTTTGGTAAACTGCTTTGCTAAATGCTCCTTTGACTTTTATTGGTAATAAACATTAAGCATTTATGGCCTGTGAAAGCAGTTCCACATCTAGCTTATGCTGTTACTATTTACAGTTTGTTAATGAAATACCATTAACTTGCTCCAAACTGCAAGTTGGTTTTGTTCTACTCCTTAACTTTTATTATATAGGATATAGAATAAGTCAATGGAAATCGCATAAGCTATAAGCAGCAATGGTACTTGTTACAAAAGAACTTACATTGTCAAATCAAAACATGTTTTCAACTATATAAAGCTCCAGCTACTATTTTTTTTCCTTTTCATTCCTTCTTTTGTTATGTACACACATACATTTATTTGCTCCTGCCATTCCCAATCTATTCCCTGCAAAAGGGGGACATCACTTTCATGAGTTCCTCGGAAAACAGCATTTGAGATGTGTCTGTGGAAAGCCTGGCTCAGCCTGGAATAAAACCTTTACCATGCATGACAGTGGCCTCACACAACTGCAGCTATTTGACCATAGTAGCTAAAATGTGCATGCTTAAAAACAGGAACCCTTTTTTTCCCCCCCCTCCACAGAAAAATACATGTGCTGCTCTTTCTGGGTACAAGCACAGCACAGTTCCTGAGTGCTCTTGAAATTTAAGAGCTACAGCCTGTGCATGCAAGTGATTTGTATTGCTACACCAAACAAGCAATACGTTTTATCTGCCAGGGGTATAAAATACAGGGTTCTGCCAATTTAGCAGACTCCTGTCTATCCTTTGCAGTGGCAAACAGCTTCAGCGAGTCCAGCTCTCCGTGAGGAGAAGGCAAGGACTGTATTTAGGAGAGAAGAAACACAAACATTGTGCCTCTTGAGATAGTTCCTTTGCTTTTGCATTTGTTTTCAAGGAATTTTCTCTGACTTTTAGATCTGCACCACAAATATACTTATTGAATATATTGTGTAATCATCCCTTTTTTTATCACCTTGGTCTGTGTCCACAGCAAGGAGTATACTGCTTGACACTTATGTTCTCTTTGCAATGCAAACTTGAAAAGTAAAAAAAAAAAAAAAAGTCTTGGTCTTTCTAGTACATTTAATTCCTGTAAAGAAGCCATTATTTTGACAGTGCTGTTTTCTCTAATGAAAATAGTTCAGTGATTCATTATTCTCCTAAGGAGATGTCTAATTTTGATTAAAAAAATCACGAAATAAATGAGATGGCAAGAATTCCAGCTGTTGTGTGCTTAAGAACAACACATCTATCAAGCAATGAATAATATACAGTTTCAGAAAAGGTGACATTTAAGATAGGCTGAGGGGAGACCTTCTTGCTTTTAGGTAGTTGTAACTACCTAAGAAGAGGTTATAGCCAGGTAGGGAACAGTTCCCTCTCCCAAGTAACAAGCAATAGGACAAGAGGAAAAGGCCTCAAGGTTTAGAATGGATAGTAGGAAACATTTCTTCACCAAAAGGTTGACAAGCCCTGGGACAGGTTGCCCAGGGTAGCGGTGGAATCACCATCCCTGGAGGGATTTAAAAGACCTGTACATGTGGCACCTGGGATGTGGTTTAGTGGTGGACTTTGCAGTGCGGAGTTAACAGATACACTTGATTATCTTAAAGGTCTTTTCCAACCTAAACAATTCTATGATTCCATGAGGGCAATACCCAGATAAAGAGATGCTTGTGGGACACCAAGCAGGGTTCAGAAGAATTTCAGTCTCAGACAATCACTATTGCTGATGCCAACAGAGATACAACTGTTTCTCTTGAGAGTGTGGCGCAGAAACCTGCAAAGGTTTGGCCAACCTTTATTCCACACTCCTCTCCTGCAGGAACAAAAACAACCTCCTGCAGTGAAAAGCAGGAGTACAGCAGAGACAGGCAGAAGCAGCTGATAATCAATAGAGCAAGAGCACTGCCGAGGAGTGACAAGGTTACACCCAGAACAGGCTACAGGAGGCAGCATCAGCTGCTTGGGCCAGTTCTCAGCAGTTTGGAAATGGGCTGTTGCAAATAAAAGCCCTTCACTGAAGAGATAATGGGACAGAGCCACCAGAGAGGCACAGACCAGGACCTCAGGGGGAAGGTTGTCCTTAGGCTGCCTTTTGGGTGGCTTCACTGGCATTTTAAAGTCTCCACATTTGCATCATTGCCTTCAGGTACTGCTCAAGGGCGAGCTGTACAATCTTCCCCTTGGCTGATTTACTGAGCTGTGATTTTTTTTTTTGCTTGAAGTTATTTTTATTTAATATTGATTATTGTAGAGTGCTGTAAGGTAACAGCATGAAAGTGTTATTAAGTTACTGGTAGGGTACATTTTATCTTAAAAAAAAAAAAAAAGATGTTTGTGTGTGAAGGTTTTAATCATCATCTATAGCTCCATGGTGAATAAGCATTAGTGCAACACTGAGGAATTCTGATATTTAGACTCAAATAGTACAGTCATAGTGAAAAAAAAGAAAATACAACAGTCTCATGCTCTCCTATCCACCTACCCCCCCAAAATCCAGGCAGGAGTGAGCTAAGAGGTGTCTAAAAGAAGCTAATCTATTCTTAACCTTGCTTCCTAAGTGACAGCAAAATTAAATTGAAGCAATCATGAATCATAGGAGGATCAGGGCTGAGTAACTAATTGGCCTATTTTCTGTACTGTCAGAATCCTCTCGAGCAATTTTCTTCAATTATAACTGCAAATCAGCATGTTATTTCCTCCTCACAAACTACCCATTGCTGAGGGACTAACTAGGTGTCCCAGGATATTTCCTGATCTATTGCTGGAGACCAACTCCCACTGTTAAATAACTACACAAAGTTCAGAGTCCCAGGTTGAAGGGGAAAAATCTGTCTTACCTATTATGAAAAGGAAAACCTTAATTATAGTGAATAAACCTTATTTTTAATAGCAGGCTTTCCCAGTAATTGAGGATATTCTTTGATCAAAGTTAAGGACCACCTTAACAGAATGTACTCAACACCTTCACTCCAGATATTGATTTCCCTTCAGTACGAAGGCTATAATATTAAAACTCTGTCAAATGTAGAGTTCATTAAAAAAAAAAAAGAAAAACAAACAAAAAAACCACAACTAAACAAAACAGCAGTTATTTGCTACTATTGTTTGGGGATATAAAATATATTATTAAACTTGCATACAATGACACCAACCAAGTGAAGCTGTTGGCTTCTTTGGTTGCCTGCTACTCACACGTGATGTACATTCCATCTGTTACTTGTATTCTTCAAGATGTATTGTGATGTCTATTATTTACTTAACATCAATTTTTCCCTTGTAATATCAAATATGTAATGAAAAGAAACTTATCTATTCTAAAGGATAAATAACACCTCCAAGAGATCCCCTTGAAAAAAGGAAGATGACAGAACAATTTACCCTTTTAAATCATATTATCCAAGTTTCCTCATTTTAGCCAGACTATAAAAAGATACAGACAAACAAAACTGATCTGGAGTAAAATGGAGAAAAAAGTTAAGAAATCACTGTGCTTATTCATTTCAGAGAAGTGGTACTTCACTGGATGACAAAGTATTTGGGCTTCCCAGGTGAGAGATCTACCCTGACCTGGCAGGACTGTGAGGAACACCTACACATAACAGCCTTAGGGGTTTTTGTTTGTTTGCTTGTTTTTTAAAATCTTTCCCACTACTAGCAGCTTACCTGCCCAGGGGCTGAGCTGGATTTGCTCTCAGAGCAATTCCTTCTGGCTCATTAGTAATGACAGGTTCATTTTCCCCAGTGACACCAGTGCTAGTGCCACACGGGTCTTTACTCATCTTTCACATACACTTGACATGAGAGAAAAATTGTTACAAGTAGTATTCAGGTATCTTTCTTTGTTGTTTGAGCTGAGAAAATTTTTGGATTCAGCATGAACAGTACAGGCACACGGTCCATCCTATGTCACACAAATAAAATAATGGCTTAATACTGGAAATGCTTTCATCTCAGGCAGTTAAGTAAAAAAAAAAAACAAACCACAAACCACAAAAAACAAACAAAAACCCCACAAATCCCACTTTTTTTTGGGGGGGTGGGGGGGTAGTGAATTTTCTTAGCAATCTTTTATACTTCATGATTTTTTTTCACCATCACTGCTCTCAGTAGTGACTTTCTTTTTAAGTAGGCAGCTAGCAATAAACTAAAAGGAAATACATTATCAGAACATCCTAGAGATACTAGAATATTTTTAAGGTTTCTTAGTCTCAGTGACTGCAGTTGGCCTGTCACATTTAGAGAAACAAGTGCAGTCAACACAATAAGGTCCCTCATTGCTGTCTGGCAGTAGCTAAACAACCAGCAGCATCTTCAAAAAGGTCTTATGAATTTTGCTGAAAGCATTGACACATAGCACCTTTTCTAAAGTCTGGGCTGACATCCTGTTGTAATTTGGCTTATTGAGATTCTGGGAATTTGCACAGTATTAGAATAGTATTGCTGTATAGCAATACAGAAACTCCCCTCTGCAGATCAGCTGGAACTGTGACCCAAAATTTTCAAGTAACTTCCAAAAATTATAGTAATATCCACCGAGTTTCTCAGTTCTGCATTGCAGCTCTCTAATATAGCCTCTACATCTGAAGGAGGATAGTGTCACTAAAGGTATTGAAGTAGTCATGTTTAAATAACTAACTTCGGATGGCCTTGATTCGGTAATTTCTTTAAAGAACAAGCTGCAGGATGTTCATCATCTGTGTTCAAGATAAACACTTTTTACCCTGCCCAGTTAAGAAACAAATACATTCATCTGAGGTCAAAAAGGAAAGCAACATTTGAAGATGATAGTAGAAAACATGCAAGAGGTGCTTAAAACATGTGTTATCTGTATTTTTGATGCCCTTCAATTTCATTGTATTTTGGGGATGAACCATTTCAGCTTCAAAGTAGAAACTTTTATTCAGCTGTGAACCACAGGGCACAGCATCTCCTATTCTCTTTTGCCTGCAGGGAATTTCAGATATGCATAAAAAGAGAAAAAAAGCATAACACTATTGACTTCAGCGATGCTTCACTGGTAGAACAGAGCAACACTTGGCTTAAAGCAAGTGAATGTGAAATCTCTCAAGAGAACCCCAAGGAGAGCCCAGGATTTACAGCTCTCTAACAAAGATGAAGGTTAAATGATGTCATTTCTAAAGCACTAAAGCACTGTCTGGTGGGGCAACTGCAGCACTGGAAAGGAGACACCTTGAACCCACGCATAATAGATGCTAAAAATGGTAGTAGGTGTGATGGGGATTTTAGACCTAAAACTCTTTAAAATTGCTCCCAAAAGGGGAAGTACACACAGAGCACCAGTACCAGGCCAGGACACCATCATTAGGCTCACATACTCTGCCAAGAACCAAGACCCTCAGTGGATCCACTACTTGATGGGTCCTAATAACCCCCTAGTACTCTGCTTGATCTGTATTTTGCCTACCTTCACACAAACTGTCAAAAGTTGGGAAACATCTACCAAGGGGCCAATATTTAGGGAGGACATGGCAGTCACTAAATTTTGAAAAATGCAACAGAAAGTAGCATTAAACTTTAATCTGACAGAGTGCAGGGTTAGATTAGATATTAGGAAGAGATTCCTCCCTGTGAGGGTAGTCAGGCACCGACACAAGTTGCCCAGAGAAGCTGTGGCTGCCCCATTCCTGGAAGTGTTTAAGGCCAGGTAGGATGGGCTCTTGAACAATCTGATCTATTTGAAGGTGCCCCTGCCCATCATAGAGGGAGTTGGAATTGGATGGTCTTTAAGGTCCCAGCCAAACTAAACCATTCTGTGATTCTACAATTTGCTGTAGGAGGCAGAACAACTGTTAATTAGCAATTGTGTAAGATGATGCAAATCAGGACATATACTGCTGGGGTGTTGATTTGTGTGATAGAAGTCAGAAATCAGAACTAGCTTTGAATGGTATTTAAGTTCTCTCAAACTGTGCTACTGTATCATACCTATTCTTGTTGCTTGTTTGTCCTTACATTTATTAAATGTATTTATCAGTTGCCACAACTATTTTTCATAAGGTCCAGTACCACAGTCCCCCCTGTTAGGTCTTGGATGGTAACTAAAGCAAAACTGATTCCAGCCAGTTGCTCCATGAAAAGAATCTGGAGACAGTCCCTGGAGCCCCTCTACTACTGGCACACACACAACAATCACATGAAGCAGGATGATGACAGGTCTCCAACTTGTGCTCCTCACATCCTCCCCTACAGCTGGTTCTACACAAAGGCTCTGCAAATAAATTCTTCCTACAATCTAGCCAGTTCAGGTTCTGACCTCGTATGTTGAAGCTTCCTGGTTTAATTCACATCCATCAAATCAGCTGTAGTACTTGAAATATTTTTCCCTGGCAATTGTTAAAGAAGTTCTGGAGTAGAATTCCCACGAGGCAGCATGCTTGATAATTCTTCCTCCTCAGCACTGTGTGTTATATATTTCTATCTCCCACCAAAATGTCAGTGCTATGCTGAGCAAAGCAAACTAACAAACTGCAGCTCAAGCCTTTTATCCTGCAAACCGTTTCAGTCACACTAAAACTCCATCACAAATGGTCATACTGATCCATTAAAACCTGTTGCTGCACCTGAGGTTAAAAAAAAAAACAAAACACCAAATGCATGGGTCACCTCCTCTGGTGGCAAAAGCATCCTTCTCACCAGAACATATTAGCATATTAACATATTATCATAAAGCCTTTTAAAAAGAAAAAAAAGAAAAGCCTCTCCCTGAAGAGGTTGATTGTGTTTTTCCCCTGATGTTATACCAGTGTGATGTCATAGTCATTAATGATGTTTCTAATCTTCCTTCCTCCATAAAGCATGGACAGTGCATGTACTCCAAGCCAAAACCACAATGGGAGAACATACCACAGAGGAGGTCCCATGTAGACATCAAGAGCCGTTCCCAAGCTCAGAAACTAGAGGGGGGGAAAACTGAGAATGTTGAAAGACAAATGCCATTTTTTCCTGTTTTTCAGGAAAAACATACAAGATTAACCACAAGATGGATCGAGAATTGTTTGGACAATACTCTTGGGCACACCTGGAGTGATTTTTTGCATGTCCTGTGCAAGGCCAGGAGCTGGACTCAATGATCCTTGTTGATCTCTTCCAACTCAGGTTATTTTATGAATTTTTTTTCAACTCAGCATTATTTTGGTAGCAACCAACCCTGCTTTTTTTTGTATGATATTGTCATCGTTGTGTCCCACTGTCTTATATGAATATGAATGCACTGATTCATATACCACAAAATTCTCTGTTAAGATCTCCACCAGCTGAAAAACCTCACAGCCTTTCAAGGCATATACCAGCATAGTAAAGTCTTACTTCACTCTTTTGTTTTCTGTCTTTAGTGACATCTATTGGATTTTACATCCACTAAAGGGTAATAGAACAAGTGCTAGATGACCAACCACCTCCCTTCCAGAAGGGAAGTCTCCATCAGCTTAAGTGTACAGAAAAAGTCAAAACACTAACACATTTTCCTCAGAGGACCTAGAACTTATACCAGTGTATTGAAAAAAATAAATTCAAGAAATTATTTAGTATTTTCTCTGCTTGAAACCAAAAAAAGCCTTATTGCCCTGAGCATACCAGTAGCTCTTGAACACCCTGAGCAGCCTTACATGAGGTTTACATGACACTAGCCCCCCCCCCAGGCTGTGCAGCAGGCAGGGCTCCTGCTCTACTAACCTCTACTAACAGCCCTTTGCTGTTCCTGACTTGTTGACTGACCCTAGGCCCAACTTGTCACCCCTTGTTTCTCTAATGTTCTCTGGACTCTCAACAGCACTTGTCACCATTCCAGCCCTGTTCTGCTCACCTGGTTGGGTGCTGTGGAATTACACTCTTGTTGTTGAGGTCAGTGCCCCCACCCCTGGCTGCCTTGGTGGGGCAGCCCCACTCGTGCTGCTCCCTCTCAAATATTCCTCCCTAAAAATGTTCTTTTATATACAGTGTCACATCAAGTATATACTACCCCCATGTGCATAACGACAGCTATATACAACAGTGATTCAATAAAATAAAAAAATCTATAAATGGCATCACCCTGCATTAAACTTTTGACTTGAGGTGAACATGGAGTAGACTTGACATTCACAGCTATTCAGGTCAGACATTTAACACTGCGTGGTCCAGGTCCATCTCTCCCTAAGGAAAGGCTGTTCTCTCTTAATGAATGCATACACTCGCTTTACATTTTCCCAAAGCCAAAAGAGGTTCAGATTGAGTTTGGCTGATATCCAAACTCAAGCTGCACAGAAACACGAGGTGACTGTGAATACACTAATCAAAAATGTAGAGTAAGGAAAGCAACATAGTAGTTCAATTCCGGGGTTTTTTGCCCTGATTTTATACATTTGTTATGTCACAGTTACTAATGATGTTATTTCTAATCACCTTTAATATGACAGAAAGAGAGACAAAAATACAAGTCCTCATAACAAGCCAAGAAAAAAAAAAAAAATCACAAAAATTTTCCTCTAAGGTTCAGTAAAGTTAGATTTTTTTTTTTTTTTAATTGGTAAGGGGGCTTAAGGATTATGTTCAGAGGTTTACAGATAGCTTCTGAAAAAGAAACAAGATGCTTAAGTGACCTGTGGCCAGTTTATTTAAAAAAAAAAAATCAACCAAAACCAGCACACAGTTTTACAACACTGCCTAAGTATGTAAATCAATTTTATCTGAGGATACTTCAGATTAAACATCGGTTGCTTTTTTAGCCAGACCACTCCCTTATTCAGTACATTTATTATACACGTGACTGGAAACCCCAAAAAGCTGCAAAGTGAACAGAACTTCAATACTGCAAAAGACCTGGATAGCAGATGGGTTCATTAAAGTTCTTTAGGTCAACTTTTACATCTCTCTGAGTTCAAGATGGTCTTTGCACATGTCCTGGAGATTTCTGCTGGGCTCAATCTCTGCTGCTCCTAAATCTGTTGTAATGACAAAATGCACAGAGATTTTTTAGAACAGAAGAAAGAATATCGGGCATTAGAGGCTTGTCAGAAGCAAAACCCAACCCTCCAGGTACCACCTAGTCAAAGGACTGACAGAAACCTTGGTGTTTTCTGTTTGGATCTCACCGCCTGTTAATCTCCCTGACAGACTGCACAGAGCCTTGCTTCATCTTCCATATTCCAGTGCATTCGTTGATTTTATTAGATGCCTTCATTGATTTCACTTAATGATTTATATATTACCTATACTCTTAGTGATTAGGCATTTTTCTACTGTAGATAAGACAAATTACAAAGGCAACCCACAATAACAACCACAGCAGTCTCCAAGGAGATATTAGTTGCCAAGCTGTGGAAAGAGAGTAACCAAAGAGAAATAATACAACAGCACTGAAACCAATTAGGGTGCTTCACATTATAGATTGAAACCCAAGGACCTTGGCAATTGATGAGTGAACTTCAAAACTAGAAAAGTTGTTGAATTATTTTAATAACAGACTGGTAACTTGTGTGCAGCTCGTTGTTGTAACAGTAAAGTTCTATAGAGTTCTCAGGCTGTAAAATTCCAGATAGGACCAAAGGCTAGATGAAACAGCATGAGTGTAAGGGGCTCAACCTACAGAAGTCTCTGCCAGCTCTTCATGCTGCTCTGAAGACCTGAGGCTCTAAACTGCCCTCTAAAGCAAGACGGAATTAACAAAATAGTTTTTTTCCCAGGAGAAGAATAAGTGGTCTAGGAGATAGGGTAAAACCGCATTTCTGCATCAGAAAAGGTGCTCTACTCCACTATACAATCCAAAAGAATGAAAAAAAAATAAAAAAAGATTTATCTTGGTTTATCTTGGTTAAGTGATAAGCATGAGTAATCCAAAAGCAGGGATTATGAAGGATTCATCTCAGGTAGTTTGCAGTTCAGCATGAATGTTATCATATGAGTTTAGATATAGGACATGTATTATATTATTATATGACATTAGAGGAATTAGCATTGTACTTTTTCACTATTCCTGACTAAACAGATGTTCTTTAGGTCCCATCTGGACAACGCCTATACTTGTACTTGTTTTCAGAAATCAGCACTGTTTCTTAAGCAGCAAAAAATTAGTTATTATTACCCCAAAAGGAAAAGTATTAAATAAGTATTTTGTGTATTGTATCATTGAAGCTGGGGAAATAGCCTAACATTTTTGTTAAAATGGAGTAAAGATTGTGAATGAGACAATAAAATTCCAATGCAGAACCTTGTCAACATGCCAAGAATTAATGTACCCACTGGCATCCAGAGGGGAAAAGATTACCACTTTTCCCTCAAAACAGGTGCAGTCAGCATCCCATGCTCTGCTCTCCCCCATCAGAAAGAGAACAGTGTTACTCAGAGGGAACAAGTTTGAAAGCTCCAGCCCTGTTCAGGTAGGAGGGTGACACAGTTCTGAGCTGAACCTGCTCTAGTGTGAGCCCACAGCACAGTTCCTCAACTGCCACAGCCAGGAAACCACTGGCTGGTGTCCACCTTTGCCACAGAGCCCTCCTGGAAACCACCAGCAGTGCCTGATGGCAGAAACAGTGCAAAGCACAACTGATTTAAGGGAACACATGAAATGCAATGGTCTTTCATTACAACCTGCCACCCTTTTTATGCCTTTCTTACATGAGAACATATTGAAAAAAACACCACTATAATCACAAATAAAGCCACAAATATGAAAACAAATAAAAGGTAAAGCACTGCATGCTGTTATTCTGGAACGTCACACAAATTCAAACTATAAACTACAAGAGGAGGTGAGAGGGGAGGGAACAAGCCTACAACAGTTCTCCTCTGTGTACTGCTGTCCCCATTAGTATCAGCAGCTATTCCTCTAAATTGCTACTCGAGGGGATAATTAAACTATTGTTGCTCCCATTTTCCCTGCAGAGCCCTGTCACAGCAGTGCCGACTTCTCCTACCGTAGCACAGCAGCAGCCCCTTGGGAGACCTGCATAATGCTGCAGCTCTGGCACATGAGAGAGATCGCTCAAATATTTTCTGAAGTCAGTAGTATCTCCTGCCTTCTTCTATTACAGTTTTCAAACATCAAAGCTGCCCTTATTTCAGCTATTTACTCAGGAACCATTGAGGTTTCAGTGAAACTACGAAGATTAATTAAGTGATAGCAAGTTTGAATGTGGGAGATGAATGATTAAAAGTTCTCAAGGTAAGAGTAGGTACTATCCTTTCAGAAAATGGTACCTACTTATATTGATGAATTTCTTGTTCAGTGGTCTATAATGTCACTTGAAGATGAGAGGCTGGAGTGCTGTAAAGAAAAATTCTGTAAAAACTACTCTGCTGACATTGTAACACCGCTTAAGTACAAAGTCAGATATTGCAGCATCACTCAAATGCTGCCAGACTGATAATATTTTTAAGTTATTGAAGTGAAAGACTTCTGATTTATTTGTCTTGCCATAAGAATTATCAGAGCAGTTTAGTAGAAAATATAAGTGTAGCAGTTTAAATTATTATGTTCAAGTAATTTTTCTACTTTTTTCATTTGCAAGCTGATCCACCCTTCTAAACACTGCATGACTGTTAGAGACCTGCCTCTATCCAGTAAATTCTAAACATGTAGATAGAAAGGGAGGGGAATACAAGCACAAGCAGCACAAGTTTTCCCATCCACAGCCCAGTTCTGCATCAGGAGGCTGAAATGGGAGGCAGCAGTGTACCAGTGTACCCACAAGGCTGTATTTCCTCTCTACTGAGCTCAGGGAGTTGGTCCTGAAGAACATACAGTTGTGGCAAGTGTTGTCTGGTAGAGGGACTACACAGGAACAAAAAAATTACTACATTTTGAAATGTGGTGGCCAGGCAAGATGAACAGAGAGAACATGCTCAGTTCCCAACTAGTAATGGTTTCTGGTGCTACTTTTGAATTCCTTAATTTATTAAAAATAATGTAAAAATGAAGTATTTCCAGTTTATCTAGTCTTTAATCCAATGAGGGCTAACAAGGCCATACTGGAGCCATGTATACATGTTCACTGGAGTCTTCCGAAGAGGGGCAAAAGTAAACAACTGCTTTATATTTCAGGAATTCCTGCTTTTTCTTTTTAAATTACTTGCTCCACTATTTATAATAGGGCAATCACAGGTCAAACATACCCAATAAAACACAAACAACCCTCTGCTGTGCAGTATAATGATCCTCAGCTAGGAACCAGTCATCGATGAAGCAATCAATAACACATGTCTGAAGAAAGCAAGGAGGTTGTAATATTATCAGTGTGCCTGACGCTAATGCTATCACACCAGTGATAACATTAATCCCTAGAAGAAATCTGTGTCACTTCTCAATATTACTTTATACCCAGAAGTACTCAAAGAATTAATTATAAAGTTGATTTTGAATAGTGCTTTAAACTGGAAATTACTTTAGAGCTTAAATTAACCAGTAGACTGAAATGACTAATGGTTATTAACCCATGATTAAGTAAAAGAGCTGCAACTACTGACTATAAAAAGGTTTGTGCTGCTTGTCACCCTGTCCCAAGACAGGTAGCTGATTCTAAGATGCTGAGTGTGTGCTAATTCCTTGCAGCATCAGTAGCAGTTGGGGGAGTGACATTCATAGTCTCTCAAAATAACATCTCAGGTTATTTAAATTAGGAGTTTCCAGCTGTTTCCAGAGACAGGATATTCTGCAAGACAATTCAAGCACTCACTCATCAGCCCCTTTGCTGTTCATACAGCACAAAGCAACCTCTTGTTTATTCCCATCATGGTGCAACCCCGCAAAGAAGGGAGAGAAAGTGAGTACAGAAAGGCTGTGGCAGAAGAACGAAGTTCTCCAGTGAGCTGTCTTGGACTAAACTTCTCATTTGCCTTTCAAATAAAAAACTCATTAGTCAAGTCCTGTCTATTTGGAGATGCTGTGGAGTAAAAATCTGCCTCCACCAGGAAGGGACGACCAGAACAATACCTTTATACCACACACTTTCCTGTGCAGTGCAACCTCAGGCACATAACTCAAGAAAAACTGCTTGAAATTCATGCCTCCCAGAATCCTATCTATTGAATGTCTCTCGCCTTGCAGGAAGCTGGAACAATAGGTGAATCAAAGGCAGCAGAAAAATCAGAAAAATCACACTGTCGGGGGCAGAGAATAGGAGCTGAGAGGCAAGTACCAGAAATAGCCCAAAAATTGATATTATTTCTGTAAAAAGAAAAATGTGAAGGTTTTACTGGGGTGAGAAAGAGAAGGGGTGTAGAAAGAAATCCCAGACCAGAACACTGTTGCTTTGACACATCACTAAGCAATTTCAACTCTGAAGATGTGCAGCAGCCAAGCTGAATTGTATTACTTAAACATGTTGGATGTTATATTCAAAATAAACTACTGACTTATTACAAAACTATAAATCACAATGTATTTACCAAAGAAATTTTCAAATATCCTGATTTTTTTTTCAGCAAAGAACATCCATACATCCAAAGAGCCCTACTATCCTATGATGCCCTTAGCTAAAGAATTTTCCAATGATTGCAGCTGCAGAAGGAATTTGCTTTACAGTGGGATGCTCAGGTCCCAGAGAGCTGTGAGGTTGCCTCCCTCTCTTAAATCCTGTACAGATGCAAACTGTCATCAGAATGCAGAGGGGGAAAATGAGCAGTTTATGGCTATTTTTTCCTACTCAAATTCTACACAGAAAGCTTAGCAACAAACTGGCTCTATAACTCAGGGACAATCTGTGATGGTGATCTATATTGTATTGAAAGGAAGGCTAATAGCATTAGTAGTGGTCAAGTCAAGAATTGAAGTGCTAAGAAGTATCAGAGGTTGGCACTTTTAGCTTAGTCCACCCCACTTGGGACATATAACAATATACCATGATTTAATAACACTCAGTTTATAATTTCCTGTTCTAGAAAGGCTCTTTGCCTAGTCAGATTAGGAAATAATGTGGGATCAGCAAAAGCTATACACCAAACTAACTAGTACTATGTGAACTGAGGTGGTTTTGTTGGGTTTTTTTGGTTTTGGGGTTTTTTTCATTAAGAAAACTACCAAACAAGTATTATGTGGATTGAGGGTTTTTTTCAGAAATCAAATCCGTACAGGTTTCTGAGAGAGGATAAAGGGACATTTTTGATAGAGGACACATTTAGCTGCCAGATTCCAATCTCTCTTCCGAAGTACACAGGAAAGTATTTCACAGAGATGTACTTATATAACTAGACCAAGTTGTAGTACCACCTGGATTCGTTCCTAGTGATGATCAAAATATTTTAATTAAATACTCCTAAAATGGAAATATGCAAGTACAGCATATATCCAGCCAAGAGAATGTTAACCAGTACAATTTATATCCATCAAAACTATCAGGGACTGAAAACAGGACCTTTAAGTGAAAGACACTAAACCCCCCAACCAATATTATATTGCCTGTTTCCCCTCTCACCTTTACCAACTGTAAACCTTTCCTTTACAAACCAGGAAGGCTGATGAGTCTTGATTTTTCTCCTAGGAGTCACCTTGATGCACAAATACCATCCCAGGGTCCTGTGGGGAGAGCTGTGTGTGCATGTTTGAAGGCAATCTGTGCACGCAAGCACTGGTGGCTCCGAGCACGCCGGCAGGGCAGCCTGGCAGAACCCCACGGAGGCTCCCAGTGTTCCCTGCTCCACACACAGTGCCCAAGGGCTGCACACACCTACAGCAGGCACAGCCACAATAAGGATGTTTAAAACACCAGATGTTACTCATCAAAGCATTTGTATTAAGAAGCCTAATTAGCAGTTTATATTACATCAATGACATTTTTAGTACTCTGAACATAACTAGTTGGAATACGAGTAGGAACTGCTGTACAAAGCTGTGTGCTCCATGTGAGTAGAAATTGTAACACCTAAATGAACAAATACCAAAAAGGGAGATGGATAATGCCACCAGATGAGCCTGATATTCGTGTATCTGATAACAGCGTTGCTGGGAGAAACACAGAGTTAAGAGACAACATAAAACAGGAGAGCTGCGCTTGCAATTATAGGGTGACAAGGCTGTAACACCACAACATTTACACTCCATATAAATCAGCTCCTCAGATGGCCCTTGCTTGTAAAAGTGTCAGTCAGTCAAACCACTCTCCTCAAACTACCAGACTTTTTCAGAATCATTTCCATGTAAACCCAGACACTTCTGTTACCACCTAAAGAGCATTTTAGTCAAACAGAAGCGAAAGGCACATAGAAAGTTTGCTTGCTAAACCCACAGAAACAAACCACAGGTTTGTGTTTTGCTATGATCAACTGTTTCATATTCACTGAACAGGAAACATTTGGAAAAGCAATTACATAAAGCTACAGGCCAAAATATTTTGTTACATTTACAAACAGGACTATATTTCTAAAAATGTGTATCTGTTTGGGGTTAACAGAAGTCTCCAAGCCGTTTTCACATTTAGTTCAAGCATTATTACACAAAGATCCTTAAAGTAGACCCCTAAAGCAGGTAGTATTCACCAAGTTTGATTGTCCCATGTGCAGTTTACTTCCTTCTCCCAAGTTTCAGACAAACCTCACTTCTCTGCTCAGTTTTATCACTGTGTCCTGGTAATTTAACTTATATATTAATACCCATTCAGTTCTCCAGTCTCCAGAATACTTGACACCAATAATGAATCCTATCCTGAGGACAGTGAAGCACTGGGGCTCTCTCCGGGGCTGGTGAAAGCAAAGGACACCCTTGGCTCTGGGAGAACTGTACTGAGTGACAGCACCTCCTGTAGCCCAGAGAGCTGAATTAATTTGTCCATGTCGACAAAGGGAGTTCATTAGATGAGCTCTACTGAATCGTAATGGGGAAATCTAAGAGGTTATTGCCCCTGCCTGTTTGCCTGACTCCACCCTATGATTGGTGGCAGTTTGATTTAATACACCCTTGTAGGGGCTGGTCCACATTCCCTTCTGCTAAGCCTGTGAAGTTGGTGGTAATTGCAGGACTAGGTAGGGAGCAGAGGGCTCTGACTTCCCTGCTCACTCTCAGGTTAACCAGCAGACCTCATGTGCCACAAGCTTCTGCACTACCAGAAGTTATCCTTATCCCGGCTCCTAACACCCTGCTTAGCTCACTCCACTTCTTGAACATAGCCTTATTTTTGCAATATTAATAGACAGCTCAGAATATAATATTTATAGTCTATTTTTTATTATATAGAACGTTATTCTAGCAAGTCGTTTGGTGCATTATGATATATATGGAGACTCTGAAATACAGTGCACAAGAAAACTGAAACAATTGAGGAGAAATCTTTACACTCCTTGAAACAGTATGAGTGTTTTCAAGGTAGTAAGAAGGGTAAAATACCGGCTGCAGGCAAGGTCCCAGCCTTGCACAGGATACAAATCCATTCATAAATATGGATAGTAGGAAAAAAAAAATCAACAAAACCATATAAATATGGTTTGGCAAATATGCCAAAACAAAGCAGAAACTTCATAATATTCCCCATGTTTAGTTTAAATCACAAAATAAGCAAATGCAATATTAAACAGAGAGATTTTGGAACAAAAGAGGAAAAGGTGTCACAGTCAGGTAAAAAGGGTAAAAAGCAGCATCTCTGCTTCCCATTATGATAGCCTCATTAATACTGTGTACAATTTATAATCATAAACATAACAAACAACTTTTCTATGACTTTTAAATAAAAGGGCTCTTTCCCACCCAAAGAGAGATATTTCAAGAGTGAAAGGTACCATAGATACACATCTTAAAAGAAAAGTCAAATCAGTTTATAGGAATAGAGCGACAAACCCATCCCTGGACAATGTTCTCAGTACTAGAGCAAACAATTCTGGCAGCCCTACTTGTTCTTTCCTTAACTTTAAAATTCCCATTTTATAGGGGAAGCAAAACCCCTCACAAGCTACTCACCAGGTTAGCTGTGACCAGGTTTGGAGAGACTCACACCACAAAACTGGCCAGTCCAGCATACAGCTCCCTGTCCTTCTTGACTGTACCCACAGAGCAGGATGCCTGGCACCTCCTCAGGTGCATCATCCCTGCAGCTGGGGCAGCTTCTTGTGTTGATTACTTAACAAGACAATGACAGAAATCACCATCTTCTCTGCCGAGGTCATTCTGTTTTAAAGCACAGCAACAGGTTGCCTGCTGCTTTGGGGTCAGCAACTTCTGCCCCTGCCTGCCTCAGAAGAGATGCTGGCAGGTGCTGCTCTAAAGTGCTGAGCAGGAAAACACGGACTAAACTATGTACATAGAACACCATCCTTCAGGTTTACTCTGGCTATCACTTTTTCCTCACTCATTCTTCATACCTGTAGTTGATGCTTCCCAAAGCTGCTCACCATGAAGTACTCTGCACGCGGCCAAGAACTTGTCTCCATAAGGTTATCCTTAACAAAGCTCACACCTCAGCAATACACCCATCTCAAATCTGCCAGCCCAACCACACAAAAGGAACCACCTTTATAGACTACTCCCCTGCCCCACCACTTCAGGCACGTCATTAGTGTTTATGCCTTGCACATGATCCTCATTACCCACCTGCACAGACTCCCACCCTCTTTGGGGCTGACTACCATAATTCCAGTTCAATAAACTCACATTTGGGGAAAGAGGAGCCTAATTATTCTTACTGTTTTGTGTTTTCTTTTTTCATAAAGAAAGAAAGCCTAAAATTGTGCTTTAGTCAGGAAAAAATCTCCCAAAACTTCTATAGAGGGAGAGAGTGATAAAGAAGGGCTTTAAGTTCACTGCAATAAAGGGAACTCCAACAAAGTATCCTAACCTTCAGGAATAGAGCCTTTGAAAGCTCAGTAAAGGTGTAGCAGTATTAAATGCCCCCCAAAATAAACAGGAATCTTTCCATTTACTAGAGCAGTCTTGAATGAGGCCTCTGGAAACTAGACTCTCACACACGCAAATCATCATAGGCACTGTCTTCCACCAAGTACTCTGAGTAATCTCATTAATTCTCCTTTCATAAAAAGTTGGCAGTGAAGGTGCTGATACTATTTGCTATTTTTTTTTCTAAAATTAATCCTTAACACTGACCACAATAAAAGAGTTCGGCTTTTTTATAAAATTCATACTTAAAATAGCCATGAATCTTCCTAATGTGTCATTTGACATTTGTTATTACTTGGCTGTGGACTGGCTTTGAATATTTTATGAAATATTTATGGCAGAAGGGGATATGGGATTCATAAGAGCAAGACACATACAATATGTGGAAGATTAGTGACAATTACCACAAGGGTAAAATTAGTATAATCAGCCATCACTTTCTTATGAAAAAATACAGACTTAATTGGTGGCAGGTGGATATCTCTTCCATTTTAAAACCGCACTTTTTTGGGACTGATTTGCATATTTTTCTCCATTTTTGTAAGATTAAATAAAATTCTGTTTAAGTATGAACTCTGGCTAATTAACTCATGGTAAACAGAGAAATGTAATGTTCTCTTTAAAGAAATATTTTGCAAATTCCCTTCTCAGCCCTAATAATTTGTCAAAAGAAGAGAATAATAATTATGTGCATCACATCCAGCTAATGTGCAAACAGATTGTGAGCAGGTGAAAGTGGAACTCATGGGGAAAAAAAATGTTTCTTTTTTTGTGTTTTTTTGTAAAGTGGATTGAATTCAAATCTTAAATTGAAAATTATAGCAAAAGTTCCATGATTAAAAAAGCAGCATTTATGCCTTGATCTCTTGTAATCCTCTTATTTTAGGCAAGGAAACACTCAGCTAGGGGAGACCAGCTGTTGGCACAGTCAGTGTCTTCAAAGCGACCTGTACTTGGGACTTCCCCAAGTATATTCTGTGTTGGCTGTTGACATGTCAAATCACATCATTCCCAACCCAGTACCATAAAATACCCTGTGCTGTGACTGTGTATTGACCAGGTCCAGCAGCTTGAACTCTGTGAGCCAAACCCAGGCAACTTCCATTTAATATGGAAGAAATGCTTAGGCAGTTGTTTGGTGAAAAGACTTTTCAGACTCGATGGAAATTCAGCTGCTTGTATTTGCACAAGGCTTGAGACAACGTGAACACTGAAGAGATTTTGCTTTGAGATTTATATCCACTGCTAGTGCAGAGGCAGTGGAAATAAGTCAAAACCTGTTCCTGTGTACATTGCTGCACCATCGACTGGAGTCATATATTTAACATAAATCTGGAGTTTGCCTTGCATAGCAAATCTGTAGTTACTACTCATGCAACAGGACTTTCAAGGGATAGCTGGGAGTGAAGGGCCAATAAATACATGATTCCAATCAGGGCTGGAAGCCTGTGCCTTCAGAGAAGTTTGGATGGGGCTCCCTGAAATTAGTTAGATTTTTAGCTTGTGCCCCTTCTAAGTGGAAGCAGCACAGTGGTGAGAAAATTAGTATATAATTGCCTTACCGTAATTCCTGTATCACCTAATTAATAAATGAAAACACTAGGCATGCTGCAAGTTTGACCTGGGATTAGTGCTCCCATGGAGGTTTACACTGTTATTTTCTTTGCTATACACTTTTCCCTGCAGGAAGATTAGCATCTTTAGGGTCATATTTATTTATATGTATCAAATATTTATTTCCTTTTTTAACAACAAGATTCAAAGCCATTTAACACCAATTTCTCCCTTGCCCACCAAAACAGTGTTTCTCATGCAAATACTTTCACTGTTGTGATTTTGTTCTCTTGAAATCTCTGTGGGTTAAATGCTTTGAAACCTCAGGGGTTTATGGCATATAGACAGCAATGTATTCTGCATAATAACACCCTATCTTAATGCATTTTGTTGTTTTTATCTAGGAGCAGACCTAAACAGCTACCTCTCAGGAAAAAAAAATAAAGGAAAAAATATAGATATTTAGCAGATAACACAATTCCTTTGGAGGCTCCAAGTTCTTCTCCAAATGCATACACACAATTTCCATTAGCATTTAAAGCAACATGAAAAAAGGAGAGATCTCTGAGCCTTTGTCATTGGCTGTTGTGAATATCCTGGCTGCAGAAATGTTAATGGTTTTATGTATTACCTCCATCTGCTTCAATCCAGTGAAATTTGGGTGTGCTATTTATAAATATGAATAATTTTTGAGTTAGTATACGTTTTGCCTGTTCTGCAGGCACTATTCAGTTTCTTGCAGAAAGCACATCTGTTGTTGCTTTCATTAGCAAAGGGTCCTTTTTACGTACTTTTGAATTATAATATTGATTTTTTTTCCCCAGCACTGCTGTTTGGTATAGTGTATTGTTAAACCACTCAACAAGTTTAAACCCTTGAAAATAGAGTTTGTAATAGAAGTGCTGGCACACCCTTAGCTGCATTGTCGTGGGCTCTGATGTTGTGCTAAATGGATTGAGTCACACTGACATCCCCCACCTCAGAACTGAAGTCCCAAGCACCTTGAAATACTATTTCAGCAACACAGTTACGTGGTGATACACTGCTTGGATTCAAAATAAATTCTATGAAATTCAAAGGAGCTGTGGGAATGGATAACCGCAGCTGAGGTGCTGGAAATGTCTCACAAATCAATCATCCCAGGTGTGAACAGAATTTCCAGGTTGGTTTCCTACATATTTTATTTTCGTGGGTTTCTTTGAAGTTGAAATCTCTTTCTATTTGTAACATCCTTGCCCTTGAGTCTTTCTTCTTTTCTAAATATTCGCTTATTCCCCATAATCCCTTTATTCCGTTCTATTTTCCAGCCATACCTCCCTTGATACGCGTTTCAAAGGCGAATTGTGCTGAGGCCCATCTGGATGCACGTTAGGCTTTTAGTTTTGTCTCCACTTACCTCCCAGTAGCTCAGTAGCTGAAGCCTCTCTGTATCTTGCTTAACCAGCACTTAGGACAGAAATAGCCTGATGGAAATAGAAGTTACAGTGGGCTTTGAGTTGCTCTCAGGCCATGCCCACACCCATCCTGCAGTACCCCAATATTCATGCTTCCTATGTAAGTGTTCATCTGAGCATGTACAGCAAATTAGCTGGTTGCTGCAGTGTCACAAATAAACTCAACCAAAAATAATATTTTGTGCCTATTCCTTCAGAAAAAAAAAAAACCACATTTCTGCAGACCTCCTGGTCAGTTTAATATTCTAATATTTCTAATGTAATTATATTCGCTTTAATAAGCACTATAGCAGGATGCCTTTCTATGGAAGATATATAGACAACATCATACACACTTGCTGAGGCCTTTTCTGAAGCACAAAAAAATGCAATCTGTGAAGGCTGGGAGGCATTCTGGCTTCACTAACATTCAAATATTAGAACAAATAAACATGGTTTTTGGATTATATTCAATTGAAATACCACATCAGATTGTGGTTTCCTTTTGAATGATTAAATATTGTACGAAAATAATTTTAGTGCTGTCATTTAGGGGGAAAACCTGATGAGGAAATACAGAGAAAATATATGTATCAGTAGGCTATGGAGCATATTGCAATGGAAGTACTCTTGCTTTCCCTTCCCTACAGCAGGGTACTCCTAGGATCTTGGTGGGAGAATGTGCAGAGGAAGAGGGCCTGCCCATGTGGTCACAGGGCAGGGTGTTCTGCAGCCATGATTCTGGTGGGGCCTGGCTGAGCCCCTCTCCTGCACTGTGCCACACACCCACGCCTCCCCTCTGTTTTCTGTGATTGCTGTTTGAGCAGCCCTACACCCACATTTGGATCAAGGCAGGCTAGTGTATCCTGACCCTAAAATACCAGGGGGAACAGTAGTGTGGCTTTTTCCAAAAGCTGGGTAGAAAAGCCCCATCCTTGACTGCTCACGTATCAAAGCCTGTGCTGGAAGTGAGAGGGTTAAAAGTACAGCCATTTTCAGTTATATTTCACTTTTGAAAAGCTAGATTTCTGAGATACTCATTAAAAGATTAATTCAGACAGTGTCCTTGAGACAGTTAATGAGATATGCTAATTTAAAATAAATAGGTCTGGTATGAATTCTTGATAAGAAAACATCTGCTTGGATCTGTTGCTCACTTTCAAGGGAGGTAACTGAGTCTGAAGACAGCAAGATATGATAAGGAATATGCAGCCATCTTGAAAGCAATAGTTTAAAAGAACTGATCGTTTTTCAGGTTAGCCCTGGAAGACCTTTCTTCCATCTGGATTCTTTTGGATATAAGGGCTGAGAGATGCAGGCCTGGGGCCAGGAAGTCACTAAATGAATTAAGAGGAGCCTAATTGGCCATCAAAGCCATTGGGGAGAAAAGCCCTTCTAAGGCACTGCATATTCCCCAAACAGATTTAGCATATCTGACAAAGAGAATGGATTTTCCTGAAAGTCACCACCAGGAAGAACTGAAAGTAAGCATCACCCAAAATAACTGCAGAGCGTGTCACCCTGGTTTCCACCTGCATGGCACAGTGTGGGTGGCAGCCAGTGCATTCCTCCAGGAGAGCCAGCATGGAAGGGCATTTTAACTCCCCTGACCTTGGCAGTGCAGCAGAGTAACTTTACAATAGAGACAGACGCATAGGGTTGTCTCCTGGAGGTACTGCAGGTTCTATTATTGTGTTGGAGGCTTTTTTGGCTCAGTCACAGAAGTGTGCTACCTCATTTTTATATAGACATCCTTGTACCATCCCTTAGAAGTACCAGCTTGGAGAACATCTTGTGGAAGTCACAGAGCAGCAAAAGGTGGCAGGAGAAATGCTACTCCCAGTATCTGGTTAGCTTTCCTCTGAAAAGTGAGAAATGCCATCCCCAAGATGGTCACATTTTTTCCTACAGCAAAGAAATGGAACGTTGTGACATGAGCAGTTCAGCTCCCTGGCTTTCAGTTACAATAAAGCTTAAGTACTGTTGCTGAGGGGTTTGAGCTTTACAATCGAATAATAACATAGTATACCATACTAGAAAATTTTCTAGAAGTTTACAGATGTTCAATATTCAAAGATTATTGATACTGACCTTTCAAAAAGTTTAGATCCAGACGCTTGAATTTTTAACTTAAGTCTACACACCATACTCTGTTATAGGGTTTTAATGTTACAGAGCACTCTCAGGCAGTGTCAAAATCTACTGGGTATTCAGTTCCTTTTACTCAATAATATGAAATTAGGACTTTAATTCCCTTCTACCACACCACTCCTTTGCAGTTGCATCAGTGCAGCCAGGAGTGGCCTGAGGTTAATCTGTCTCTGTACCTGAGGGTATGTAAGAAGAGGAGACACTGTCTGAGAAGCACTATTTGTACCCAGCAGCCTGACTTGGACTGAGGTTGTTATCTGTGGTAAGCTGGGATCAAGATTTTCCTGAAAGATCCTGTTGCATTTTGACACTTCCTCACCTCTCTCTGCACTGGCTTTGGGGCCGTGGCAAAAAGTCAGTGTGCTGCACTCACAGGTCTGATCTCAGCCTTTAGATATTCCTTCTCAAAAATACTGGTACTTCCAAGATGGACCTGACAGGGCATTTGGAAGACATGACAGTACCTGCCTACGTGTTAGTGTCTGAATGCCAGCTTTCTGGGGTGATCAGAACAGGCTTGCACAGATTCACATTCCTTCATTTCACATCTAATAATAGTAGTCAATTCTTAATTTCAGTTTCTGTCTTATAAAATCTACCTGATCAAGAAGCTAAAATGGATCATTTGACATAAAATACCCATTCTTTCCCTCCATTATTGTAATAATTGCATTACATATATATTTTTTTCTCTAAAACATCTTATTAAGGTAATATTTTTGCACAAAGATTTTTATTATATAATCATAATAGTATAATTCACTACTATTATTGTCAGATACATCATACTTCCTTATCATATTTTTCTCTCATTTTCCTGGGTTGCTTTGTTCAGTGCTGTGTACAAGTGCAGTCAGCATCCTGCTGAGTCATTTAGCAAGTGCATCAGATATTTTTATAGTCCAGAGTTTTATGTTTGTGCTGGGAACTTGCATCTCCCAGTAACCTGAACTTCAAATCCACTTTACTCATGTCTTTAACACAGAGTTTGATCCCTGAGTTTATTTGTGACAGTAAACAGAGAATTTTATAACAAATAGTATGCACTGATGTGCTCTTGGTTAGCTGTAATTATGAAAGATGATTGCATCCTTCTCAGTTAGTGCTTGCTGCTGCAGATGGCTACTGGACTTCATGAATAACTGATCTATACCAAGACAGCAAGTTCTGCTTACCCTTGAATATTTTGTTCAAATGGTGTGAATACCAATATGAAATCTAAGGAGAAATGGTCCAAAATATTCTACGAAATTAGTGATTACCAAAATTGTAATGCTGATTCCAAACCCTTACCTAGGCATCATGTAAAATGGGAATATCTGAAGATGTAGAATTGGGGCCAGATTTCAGTTTAACAGGTATTAACCAAGCTGTCATTAAGACACTTGCCTTTTATTTAAAAAGTTCAGAGTGATATCTCTAGCTGGTATAAATTAGGAACACTTCATTATATATATAATTGACAGATGTACAGAGACTCCCTTCTCAAGTCATCTAAGTTTGAACTTTGCTGCATAAAGGACAGCAGAAGTCAATTTACATTACGATTGCTGAGTAATTCAGAAGAGAAGGGAAATGTAGACTGATTATCCTTAACACTGGATAAATTGCTTTCTATATCTTTTATAGGCTAATGGTCAGCCATCAACATGTTTATATATTTAGCAACTAGTCTATTATATAATCTCAAGATTAATTTTAAAGAATATCCTTGTCATAATTCCCTTTGCTTCACCTTAATTCAAAGGTTCCACTTGCACTTTCAGCTGGGTTGCATGAGTGCTAATGAAGCACACCACGAAGTCCTTGCTTTTCTGCTACTTGTAGCTTGCTTAATCTCCTTTATGAACATGCCACTCACTCCTGTAGAATAGTTTAATAGAGTGTTTGTGCCGTGCTGGGAGCCAGCTGGGATGCTCCTCATACAACAGGATGGGGATAAAGGTGAAGAGTGACTGACTGGCAGCACTCACAGGGCTTTCACCGCCCTGCCCTTGTGACTTATGCTTTGGTTATGATGATTAGTAAATATTAATGGTATTACTTGTGTTGCCTGGAAGGCTCAGCAGAGATTAGAGCTCTCATCATGCTGCACAGACACAGGAAGAGACGGGGAGGGGAAAAAGGACACGACCATGCAGAAAGACTGTGGGCCAGGGAAGAAGTGGACCCTACTATGATGAACTGTAAGAGTTACATTCTCATCTGCCAGCCCCCTTTCTGAACAGCCAGGGATTCACCAATCAGCTCAGAGTGCTCTGCACCATGAACGTGCTGAACTCGGGAGCCGAGTCAGATCTTCCCGCATTATTTCCGAGTGACTGCTCCAGGATCACCAACGCCCTCAGATACCTGCAACACACGGGCATTTGGCAAATCCTGCTAGTGCCTGTAATGCCATAGTAAACTGACATATTTATGTGCATTTTATGTCTTTTCGTGATGCATCTTGGGGATATGATTTTTCATTTTTGCCATAATCAGTCAGTCAGAGAACTGGTACCTTTCCACAGGCAGAAATAATGCATTGACACTGCCTGACTGCAATATATTAAAATTTAAATTACCCTCTGGTCTGCTGTAGGAATCATATTAACTGATCCTAAACACACAAAAAAGGTAGAACAATAAAATTCAGAGAATGATAAATTACTGATGTCCTTTCATATTTCGTAAAGAAAAGATTTGCTAATGGTCTGAAGTTGACTTGAAGTAACTATGAATTGCCATTTAATTTGGGGGCGTGCACAGCTTAATTGAAAAAGTGTGTTAAAAGCCAACAAGCCAGAATCACAACTAGGAACTTGAGTTCCCCGTGGCAACCCACCATAATCTAAAGATCAGACTATAGCACCTTTGTTTCAGTAATTAAGTGTACAGTGGCAGCAAAGACTATTTTTGTTCTTTATTGAGCTCCTGCAATAGAAAGATGCATGAGGTTTTCTTCTGAGATATACGTGTGATTTAATTTCTGTAGTGATCCAAGAGAGATTCTGCAGTTTTCTGTTACTTTCCTGGGTGCTTTTATATCTGAAAAAAGGTGCATTTTCCAGTACATAAATATTATTTTAATTCAATTACCTGGGTCCTTTCTATTCTGATAATTTCAGTAACTGTGTATGGAACATGAAACAAGTCCCCAGTTGTTAACATATCTATTTTAGTAGAGAAAATGGGGAACTTTGTGGTACTTTTATTACAGTTTACATCTGCATGTAACTATGTTTGAGATCATTCTGGTTTTTGCATACAGGGAATCAAATAAAATGCATTTTCCAGCTCATGTGAAAGAGCAGCCATTACTTCTCAACTCTACCTTTTCACACATGTTTTTTCCTCTCTCTCCACCATGGACAATATAATGTTTCCAGCCTATTAAAAAAAAGAAAACAAACCCAAGTTTAGCTATTTTTTTGAAATGTGCTTAAAAACCATCAATGCTGGCTTTAGTTTTGGGCAGACACCAAATGACCTCTTGTGAGATTGCTCAGGCTGAGGGACAACCTACAGTAAAACTTTCTTACTACACTGAAGGAAAGACTGTTAGAACAGGTAATTTCCATTACATGAAAATCTTTATGTTTACTTCTAAGGATTCTATTAAAGTTTTTTGTTAGAAAAAACAAGGTTCATAGTAAGGTCCAAAGAAAACCTCTTTGCTTTTGCAATGGGCAGGGTGGAATAACATGTCAGACTTTTTTCTCTCCAACTCAGCCAACATTTCTCCTCAGTCACCCCGACTCTCCTTCACAAGCTCAACGTATTTCTAGTTTGCTGCAAATGCATCTTAGATGTTTGCTTGCTATACTGAGATGCTTTATTATAACCACACTCAGCTATAGCAAATTACTTAATTAAGGAGTAAAATCATCAAGAGACTTCCTGGAGTTTCGTGGGAGTATCTTGCTGCGTATCCACCTCTCACACATGGTGTGCATCTCAGGGTTAAGGGAAAATTGCAAAAAGCTGGCAGGACACCGTCTGTGTTGGCATCACTACCACAATTTTTGAGTTTTGAGTTACAGTTTAGAGTTAACAAACCACAATACTGCAGTGCAAAAAAAAAAAAAAAAAAAAGAAGGATTATGGCTTGAACCTTGCCAGATGGAATATGGAGACAGCTCAGGAGAACTTGCCAAAAAAATATGTGTGTGCATGCATGTGTGTGCACAAACCCCTTACAAAATTAAGCAATCTCTTGAAATTCCTCCACTTTGAGAAGCTTCAGACCAAACGCACTTTCACTTGCCAACACCAAGAAAAAGTTATCACCATTTATATTCATATATACATAAGTATCATCCAGATGGTTTTACTCAATGTTTCCTGTAATCTAATGCATTTTTCTCCTTTTGAATTACAGAGAGATGATCCCTGTTATGACAATTATATTCACACTTGTAACTGCCTGATAATGGCACAGGTAAATGTTTTAAATTCAACACACTAGCTTCAAACTTTCCTAACTTTTACTAATTACCTGTTCTTTGTAGTTGGTCATTTACTCATAGGACATTATTTCTATTTTAAATGTGTTAGTAAAACTTTTTAGAACAGCAGAATATGGAACAAAAAGTACATCATTCGCACACAAATAAATATTAATTTATGAAATACTAGGAAACTCATTACACAAATGTTAATGTAGAGGGAATAATTTCTTCTCTAACTGACACAAAGCTAAACCTCAGTTGGCAGTGATCTGCATAACTCCAGTGCCTCATAGGAAGCTACAGCAGTTTACATAAGCTAAGAGGATCTGAACTTTTGCTTCTTGTGTCTCTGCTGTATTCTCCCTTTGTCATGGCCTTTTTACCTTGCATAAATAAGTGTTAATTAACTTTAATTAGGATAATTGCATCATAGCTATTCTACTCACACTTACAATGGTATTAAAGAGATTCAGCCCCTTTAGATTTTTGCTAATGATGACAGTTTGAATGGAGAGCAAAGTAATATTGTCAAGTCTGGTATCAAAATCTTTTTTCAGAAAGAATTAGAAATTTGGTCATGTCTTAAAGATGAATAAAGGTCAAAATCCCAAAATTTTACAAAAAGCTGAGATATAGCTAAATATATACCTAATACAATTGTGAAACAAGACACATAAGAAATGTGAATTAAAACAGGTAACAGAAACAAAGGACAAAAATTACAATCCTGTTGAAAGACTTTTCCCAATGGATTACATTTTTAGTAGCACTAGCCAAAATCTTCTCTAATCTCATTTGGTCATAAATGTGCAAATGCAGTATTTTTGACAAACACTATACAGGAATAGAATAGAATAGTTCAGTTGGAAGGGACCTACAAAAACCATCTATACCAACTGCCAGCTTCCACACTATAAGAGAAATCCTTGTCTGCCCAAATATTTGCTTTAAACAGTCTGGGTGGGCAGTGTTAAGCCATCTTTGGACTCTGCTCACTGTGGCTGTTGGAAATCAGCTTGGGCTTTATTACAGAGAGGCATCTCTGGTCTGATCTAATTTGCTTTTGCTCCAGAAAATCATTTCATAGCCACGGGCTTTTGCTGGAGTTTGTGCCCCATCAACTGAAGCAAATAGGAGAGTGTTTAGAGCTGGGTGTGTTGGCTCAAGATTACCTGTTAGCAAGAAAATCCCTGAATGTTGGGTTAGAGCAGCTTGGGAGCTGCAGAAATGCGACTTAGCAAGAACCATCCACTTTTAGTTAGTAATTAAGAATACACAAATATCCTAATGACTTCCACTCCTAACTATATTATTCAGTGTAGTGATCCCGTGTTACAAAGGGGTCCTGCACTGTCCTGCAACCCTGCTCAGCTCAGTTTATATCCCCTCTCACACTCTCAGATATGGATTAACCGGACCCACAGAAGTTTCTGCAAAGCACAGCTTCAGCAAAACCAGCCCTGAACTCATCACTGCAGCAACATAATGTAGCTTGGCACAACTGTATTATAGCATTGCATTCGTGTGCTGTTGTTAAGGCCTGTCAGCAATTTCATTATTGAGTCCTATTTTTAGCTGTTTGTAACTTAAAAAAAAAAAAATAATAAAAGCTTTTACAGAGTAGGCTTAATCTGAACAATATTTTTTTCTGGCTGGGAAATGTAATGATATACATTCTATGGGCTTATGACAGTACAAGTATTTTCTTCATCTACATAAAAAATCTGCTGACTTGTGTTTCCATATATATTTTCCTGTTATTTACTGTTATTCTCAAATAGATTCTAATAAAGTTGCAATTTACTGCAATATTTTCATAGTGACCCAATAGTATGAATGTGGAACAATGTTATACATGAACTCTGTTAAGCTGAACACTCACAGAGTCCATTACTGTCGGTGATACAGGTGATATTATGCTGATGATTACTGATGAAGGCATTCCCCTTAACTTCATGGGTGAGGTATATAACATGATAACCTTAAAGATCATGAAGAAAATTTTCTTATGCCAAAACATAATCAGGATTTGATTCTTCTGTACAAAACCACAATGTAAATCCAGAGTAATTCTTGGAAGAACTTTGAAGATTTTAGTATCTCAACTGATTAGGAGCCACATTTTCTATTTGCTTTCTATACAGAATAATTTTACCATCTATTATGTGTTATGTAACAAATTCTGTCATGAATTGATCCTATGGAAATCCAAAGTAACTTAAGGGATCTTGGTGGACTGCTGTTGACTCACCCTGGTATAAAGGAGAGCACAGCTTGGCCTCTCCACCTTGAAATGTAAAAACATTTTTCATGTGATGGTTGAGATTATGAAACTACAGGTGATTCACAACTTTTGCAGCTATACACAATTCATCTACATAATGTTTTTGAAGCAAAGGCTTGCTTTTAAAGGTGTAAATTACAGGTAATTGCATCTCTAATAATGATATGTAGTTCAATTATCAAGCCCTTCCCTGAGAACAGAAACACATGGAATAGCTTACTTTTTATTTATTTGCTAATATTTTCGTTTATTTATTTCTTTTGAGCTTTCTACACCTGCCTAAGCTGACTCTATAATGACCTGTTCTAATGTAACACTGATGGGAATGTTTATTAATGGTTACTTAATTGCAGAATGTCCCAAAGATCATTATGAATGTAAGAAACAGGGATAATTAGACTAAATGTTAAATACTGAATATATGCTTGATTATATTCAAATATGCAAAATCTGCTCAAAACCAGAAGTTCTTCATACAGCAAGATCAGCACATTTTTAGGCAGGTATTTGCTAAGGAAGCAGCTTCCAAGCCCAGGTCACCTCCTCACAGGAGTTCCATTAGCTGGCACAGCTTTAGCTGCAGTCTGCTCTCAGATCTCTCCATAAAAGTCACTGCAAAGAGGAGACTTTTCAACAATAAATAGAGCAACAGGCCAGCAGCAGAAAACGTGCAGCAGCATCAGTTTGTGCTAAAGCATCTGTTTTGATTAGCTACTGGCCAGAAGCTGCAATATATTTTTAAATTTTAGCAAAGCTTCTTCTGTTTTACACTTTTTCTGTTATTACCCTGCAAACAAGGGTTTGCATTCCCTGATTTTTGCAACCACGTTTAACAGGGAAAGTTTTGCACACCTTCAGTGTTTGGCTTCCTTAGAGCTGCTCTTCTTCACTACAACCTATGACTGGATGGACTCTGGCAGGCAATGAGAGACAAACAAGACCTGTTCAGCATCAGAAAAGTTGATATTTGAAACAAAGCTATAATTTAGATTTTTCTGTTGCCCTCACACTCTCATTAAACACTTGATGGTTTATGATATTGACTTTTCTCATTTTCCATAGGCACAGTGAGGTTATATGGAAGATACTGGGAACTTATTTGTTTTGTGAACTGTGATGAGCTCCCTCTATGACTCCTTACCAAGCTTCTTTTATAGCTTCAATTTTTCTGCTACTTTTTCCTCCCTTGGTGACTCAAATCATAGAATCATAAAATTGTTTAAGTTGGAAAAGACCTCTAAGATCACCGAGTCCAACCACTAATCCAACACCACTGTGTTTGCCACTAAATCATGTCCCCAGGTGTCAGACCCACACGCCTTTTAAACACCTCCAGGGACAGTGACTCCCCCTCTTCCCTGGGCTGCCTGTTCAAATGCCTCATCACTCTTTTAGTGAAGAAATTTTTCCAAGTATCCAGTCTAAACCTCCTCTGGTGCAACCTGAGGCCATTTCCTTTGTTCCTGTCACTTGTTACTCAGGAGAAGAGGCCAAACCCACTCCTGGCAGGGGCAAACAGTTAGCAGTGCTCAGAAACTTCTGACAGAGAATACCAGTGTCACCAGAAATGAGTTTTGTCCCACCCTGGGACCTGGAGGGTCCAAAGGAACAACAGGCTCAGACAGTTGTGCTGGAGTCCAGCACAGTCCAGCTGGCATTCACAGTGTTTCTCCTGTGGCAAAACCACTAAAACGGTTTTATAAATTTGAAAGTATGTTTAAGGAAGTTGCTAAATCTGTTTGCCTAGATGGGAAAAATGTCACTTTGAGGACAGTTGCATATGGAGACAACTTCCATATTACTGTTGCTGAAGGAGCCTGTGTGAATGCCACAGTTGCAGGAAAAAATGCTGGCAAGTGGGGCTGTCCTGTCATTTTGTGGAGAATGAAGATCTATATAAGTATATTTTTTCTGGGGAAAAGATGAGCAGGCACCCACTGTGTTGGCAGCCCTGTACATTTTCAGGACTTTTTTTGCCTACATAACTAATGCAGACTCTAATTCGTTGTTCTCAGATTTTCATCAAAACAGTGAGTGCCTTACACTACAGAGCAGCATGGAGAAGTCATGCAAATATCTTAACTGCAAAAGTGCAACTTCTTTGTCTGTGCTGGAGAAACTCCATTTCCCACGCCTTATAAATGATGTTTTTACTTTAATTGTGCCCAGAGGTGGAATCAGTTTTCATACATCACAACTAAAAATCTATCCTCCCTCTGAAAAAGACTTTTCTATGTATATATTTAAATATATATGTTACATTGCATATATTTTTAATATATATATATATAAAATATATATACAAGCTCAATGAGATATATATATATGCTTATATCCACATCAGCCTATTTACTGGCACGAATTAATTCCTTTTTGGACTAATTTTTTATTTTTTTGTCAGCACAGTAACCCTGTGGCGATCAGTTCTGTAATTTAATTACCTGTTGGGAAGAACAGCCTCTCCTAGTAAAAACTGTTGGCTAACATTTTCATAGGGAAATTTATTTCTCCAAGTAGAGATTTTATAAAATCTCTATTTTATAGAAAACAAACAATTCATGATTCACAATTCACTTCCTCAACCTGCTGATAATTTTGTAGGCTCCTGTTAGATCTTTACTGCAGTCATCAATTTTCCAACTCAGCAAGCTCTAGTCTACATAGTACTTGCTACAAACAGATGCCATTTCATTTTTATGGTCATTCTCATGGCCTTCTTGCTATCCCTCCTAGGTCTCCTGCAGCCCTACAGAAATAGGATAAGAAGAATTATGTACAGTATACACATTTACTACTGATTGGTACAGCAGTATAATGATACATGCTGGTTTGTTCTCTTTCTATCAGAAATAGCAATCAAATTGTTCCACATCAGGAAGGAATGATTGTGATATCGTAGAGTTCTTCTGTTTTGTCCATTTTTTCCCTGGGTGGCTACAGGTTTGATTGTCAAATTCACCATCTAAGGAAGAGGACCTGATGCCCAGATGATAGTGTCAGAAAATCATTTATGTCACTGCTGTGCAGTGGAAAAAAACTCCTGTGATTTCCATAGCTCTGAGCCCATAAGATCTAGTACTGGACAAGAGTGGAAAAAAAATCCCCCCAAAAAAATCTCTTTAGGGACTATAAGGAAATCTTTGGCTTTGACAAAAACTGCCTGCAGGGCTGCAGTTTGTGTTGCTTGTGCCAAGCTTGAGTGAAGACAATACACATAAGTTTTCAGTACTGTCAATATGGCGTTTTTCATCACCACATAATCTATTCATAAATCCAAAACTGATGATCCATAAATTGAACAAGAAGTGACTCTAAGCATGGGAGAGATGCTGTACATCTAGCATGACCATGAGGTCATTGCAACCAGCCACCTCAGCTCAGCTACAGAGCTAGTCTCACAGTTCTTGCTGGAGTTGTCTTCTTGGGGGAGACGTGTATACAGACAGACACAGATACACACACTCATGTATCCATGTATAGATAAAGATATATTAATAATAATTAAAAAAACAACTTCTAAATTATCAGGATAAGCACCTCACAGGTGATGAAGAACTCGTTGTCAGGATCACAGCCCTCAGAGCTCTCCATCACCTGTCTGGCATACAGCCAAAAATAAGTGTGCTGCTGCCTGGGTAAGGTTTTGCAGAATATTAATGGCTTTCATAGTCCACACTATCCTGGGTTCATAACTTCTCAAGGAGCAGGCAGACACAGGTATTTCTCATTTAGCCTTTTCTTTCACATCATCCAACAGCGTTCCCCCCCAGAGGCAGAGGTGTGTCCTTCTGCAGGGCAGGCCAAGGGCAGTGCTGGTGCAGCCCTGGCAGTTCCACAGAAAAATTGTCTGCTACTGGTGTTAGGAGGTAGGTTTGGGAATAGGGTCGCTTCATTATTTCAGTTAGATGCTGTTGGAGCTGAAGAAGTAACTTTGGGTCACTCAGTGAAAATAGATGGATGTGTCTGGGGCACGAACTCTGTGTCCCTGCATCTGCCAGCCCAGCTCTGTCTGCTGGCACAGGCACTGCCAAGGGCAAATGGCTGAACCTCCATGAATGGCGAGGGGCAGCCTGAAAAATGGTTTTCTTCTTGTTCCACTTAATGAAGGAAATGCAAGATAAATACAGCATCCTTTTTTTTTCTTTTTTTTTCAGTATATAAGTGTGCTTTTCACAGAAGACACCAAGATGTGAGCAGTGGTCTCCCAGGAAGAATCAGCAGAAGGATGAGGGAAGGGTCCTGGGTGGTGTCTGTTGTTATTTGTACCTACCTGGCTGTGCAGTCAGAACACAAACCACAGTTTCCTCAGCAGTAATAAATCAAGGTTAAAATACACATGTAAAAATTATTATTTTCATATATAATTCATTAATTCACACATAAAAACAATGTAGTATTTTAATTCAGGTTCACAGTGTCAAGGTAGCACTCCCCACTTCCCTTCCATAAGCAAAAAATCAAAAATCATACATTTGATTTCCACTTTTAATGATAGAATTGTACAGATTTCAGACGTATTTTAAAACCTGTGTTTTAAAACCTCCAGAAAATACTCCTTGCACTTGTTTATCATGGTTGAGCCTAATGTGATTTGAATGAGAGAAGAAATTAAGCCTGACAACTCATATATTTATTGTAATAGACAGGACATATAAATATCGGTAGTTAAATGACAGACATTATAAAGAGAGAATTACAGAGAAGAGATAAAACCTGGTGTGTATATAAATGGGGGGGGTGGATGGCATGTACAAGTCAGGGATCTGTTGTTAACTCCACAGCAAAGGCAGCTGTATTCTGCTATTCCAAGGAGCAGTAATAGCAATACAGGAGCCCAAGTTCTTTACTAGACTTTCATACTTAATTAATAATATCACAGGTTTTGAAAAGGAATCTTTTTCCCAGTATGAGAGGAAATTAGTTCCCTCGCTGTGCTCTGCCACAGAACCTCCCTGATGCATCATTTACTTCTCCTTCCCTCCCACACCTCGGGGTAACCAAGCAAAGGTAGGTTTGGCAGATTTTCACAGTGCCTCACAAGAGGTAGATAATCTTGATTAAATTCCTCATTCTCCCAGATCTATTTTTTTTTTACATAGTTTTTCTAATCATAATTGGATCATCTGAGAATTGGATCTCTTTTTCCCCTCTCATTTCCAGTCACCAAAATCATTCTCTCTTTTTTTTCCCCCAGAGATAATCCCCTGGAGATGGGAAAGGTTTTCTGTTGTGGTTTTCACTTCCATGTAAGCTTTGAACAATGACTGCTGAGTTAGCTTTGACAGGTGTTAAAATATCTTGGAGCCAGCTGAACATTCGTATTGATTAACTAATACATGGACAGAGGTTTTTAGAAGTGATTGCTTTACACTGAGCATTTCAGAAGGAAGTGGAGAAAATATGCTACATTATCACTTTCTTTCTCATCCATTTTCATGTACTATATTCCATGTTCATCTAGTTTAGCTACTAAGCTGTCAAAGACAAGAAAATAGTGAAGAATGTAGTTATATGCTTATTCAGAAGATTGAATTTTGCTGTTTATTGCAGCTGTTTATTCATGATATAATTAGGCAGAAATATACAGCTTATGTAAAACTTAATAAATTCCTGACACAGTCCTAAATGATTGATGAATATTTTTCTACCAGCCTATCTGGTAGAAATGTCTTTTCAAAATAGAGAACCTTCAGATTTGCAATTATCAGTGTCCCTGTGCCTCATCACTACAGTAAAATAGTATGAATACCAGCCAAAAAAGATTTATCTTGTAATCCAAATACCTGATTTGCCATGTTTTATATCTTACCTGCGACATGGTTTTCAGGGGAAATGTTCAGTGTAAAGATGCAAGATGAGACCCCTTTTAGGAGACAAAGCTGAAATTATCACAATTGCTTCAATACTGCATTAAATTCATAGTTGATAGCAAGACAGTAGGGCCTGATCCTCCTACTGAAGGGTGAACCATGGTTTAAGAAGACAAAATTTAAGAGTGCTGAAGTATTCACATACATAACTGTACCAAATCCACCTCCTTCAAAAAATGCTGCATGCATATCTCTAAAAAAATACAAATCCTCTTCTCTTACCTGCCAACACTTGTCTTTAATGTAACAGCAAATTCCCATTTGAATTACTAATAAAAAATATGCAGGTATTCCATATTATGAAAAAGATGGAGCCTTATCAACAGGCAAAACAGATGAGGTTTCTACCTTTACTTTTAGAATTCTGCATGCCTGTGTAGAAGGTGCCCAGCAGTCCTCTCCCAAGTACACTGAGGCCAATGAAAAACTTATTTTACATGCACTGCATCCCCAACATGACCCTTACAAGTGATGGCAAATATCTTCCTTTACTCGGGGAGAATTGACCTTTATCCTGCTGCATGGAACCCTGTTTTGAGAAGTAGAGATGTAGATTTTACCTTCATGAAAAAGTAGAACAGGAGCAGTGAATTTTAACTGACTTCAGGACTGTGCATTCCTGATTCCTATTTAAGCTAGCTCTCAAGATACTTTGTGGAACGACTCTTTTCTTAGGTTCATGACTATTAAATCCAAAACTTTTTCCTATTTGTTTTCCTTTAATGCTACTAATGAGTTTCTATTATACTTTAAGTATCTCTTCTAACTCAAATTAGAAGTTTATACTGTCAAGTCATGTGTGTAATGAACCAAACAGTTCTTAAATTTAAAGACTACTAGTTAATTCTTAACTCAAGAACAATATAAAGTAAAAATAGGCATCTTTAACCAAGGGGTTAAAGAAGACCCCCTTTAACTTAATTTTGAGTTTTTAGGTTCTTCTCTTTTCAAAGTTGATTGAAACAAAACACTGCTGGGCCCTTACACAAACCATGCAGACTATTGTCTCTGTTAATGGATGCAGGGGTACATGAGAGTTACCGTAAAGTCATTGCAACAAAACATTACCTTTTTTATTTCTTTTTTAATTTTATGCGTTAAATCATTAAATTATGGGCTTTCCAGTCTTTATAACTGCACACAAATCATGAACTCTTAAGACAGAAGGGACACACAAGTAAGGACTCCTGCCTTGACCTGTATTTCACTCATATGTGAAAGTGAGGAGGAAAATTTTAGTGCTAATAATGTTAATTTTGGTTTTGAGAGATATCAATTAATTCAGTTCTCTATCTCTAGATTTACACTGCCATAGCAGACTCATTTTCCCTTTTTATCAGTCAAGGGGCTAACATTGGACCCAACATGAAATTGCTTCCTGAGCTTCAGAGTTCATGAAACAGTAACCTATAACAAAGACTTAAAAAAATTAAGATAAAAAGACAATTCAATGTGTTTCACTACACTAATACTTATTTTATTCATGTGTATTTTAAAAAACAGTTTTTTCTTCAGAATACAAAGACTTTTCCTACTTGTAACAGATAAAAAGGCCATGTCAAGGAAAAAAGGTGAAAGAATGCCAGTTCTTTGTTTTTATTTATTATACATTCAGTACATTTAGTTTTCCAGATAAGCATTTAAATGGATGCTCTGTTTTTCAGAAAATCTTCACTTATTTTTACATTAGTTGAAGTTATGATGCTCTTAGCACAATTTGTAGTAATTTTGTGAAGATTAAGCTTTATTGCATTACCCTGTAGTTCTTTTGTCAAGTCTGAGGAGCCATTTGCACAATTTCATCTAGAATTTTCAAAAATAGAATATAAATGTATTTTTCACTTTAAGAGAAACAATACAAGTCAAAAAAAAAAAAAAGAAAGAAACTAAGAAACCTAAACCTACTCAAGGTGTAGCAGGGAAGTGATGGAATCATTATTCTTGGAAGTGTTACAGGAGCACATATGGATGTGGCAGTTGGGGATACGGTTTAGCGCTGGGCTAATGGTTGGACTTATCTTAGAGGTATTTTCCAACCTTAATATGACCCCTGTTTAGCAGCCATCTGAAAATAATTAATCATAAAATGTGTCCTGATCTCTGCTCAGGGCACCCAGGACAGCAAAATTCCTGCAATCTGGAGCACCACCGTCATCAGGAAGGAAGGTGGGGGATGGCTAACCCAAAATTTCAGACACCCAAATCTTCCAGAACTTTTTCCTCTCCTGACTCACCTTTCAAGAAGTGTTCCAGCCATGTACCCTGCTGGGTTCACAAGGAGCTTGCACTGACATCCAAATCAAGCTCCAATGATCCCTTTGACAGGATGTACCTCTTGCTCTCAGCACATTCAGCATTCCCTCATCCACGACTTGGAAGTGTAAACCAGATCCCACAGGAACATTTTCACTGAAGTCCTGCTGTGGATAAGAAATGCTAAACAGACCAATTATTCACACCTTACTGAGCTGATGATGATGCAGATGTTTTCCTATAGAAATACCTTTATTTTAATAACAAAGAATTAGATCGATGAAGTTCATTTCTTGCTTTTAAAAAATGTTGTCTCCTCAAAATGCTCATCTGAGGTGGCCTACATTTGCACATTGCATTATTAGCAAAATGACTGTGATCATTTTAATTTAACAAATGGAAATGCACAAACACCTGCCTTTGTGCTAATGAGCTTGGCCTTTGGAACTCGTGGTGAATGGCTGCAGGTTATTAGACATGCCCAGCAAAACAGTGGCTGCAGTTTCCATTTGCATGTCTGTAATTCACTGAAGGTATCTCATTTTCCCAATTGGGCCCAATTACAACAGTCATGATAAATAACCTTCCACTGTTGGTACATTTACTTCTCTGGAAAAGGAGCTGGGAAATGGGTCTGGGATACTTTCACGCACAGAAAAAAGTGTGTTGTGCACCTCAGGGGTGGGGGATGTACAAGAGAAAGAAACAATTTTATAAATTTACTAAAAAGTTTCCAGTGGGTAATTTAAAGGTGAGATTATGAACAGTATAAGATTATATAAGTCCCTACAGCATTATCTGTATCTTAAAATAGAAGTTTATCTTAATTGGAAAGTCTGAAAATGTTCATCTCTGCTTTATTTTCTTGCACATCTCTGTCCCCAGATAGATTTCTCTTCAGTCAGATCACCATAAACCTTTGACTTATAGATGACACCTCCTTGTTTTACAACACTTCAAATCAAGATTTCCTGATATTAAGAAGAAACACTTTGATTTTTTTCTCTGCTATCAACATTTTCTTTATTTCAGGCCCATGGTACAACTTTTCCCTTTAAAAAAAAAAAAAATTCTATTCCATCCTTTCATACTTTATCCTAGGAAATCAGTCTGTTTATCTCAGACTACATTGATACCTTATTCAAATCATTCATGCTGGAGAGAAGCTGTCCTAAGCCCTCGGCTACTGCTCACCAATAGGTGCTATTGTCTCATGACTGGGCATTATCAGAAAGCCAGTTTTCACTAGACTGTCCCAGTATTTCAGCATAATAAAAAAAAAAAAAAAAAAAGGGCATGTTATTTTCCATAGCCAGGGCTTTCTGTTCCCTGCACTATTTTGTTGGTGTTCATTCCGTATTTCTATACATTCCCTCTGACTGTTGAACTGGAAAATAAAACTGTAGCTATTATTCCTCTCTATAAAAATAAAAATCTCACATGCTGAGCACTCATCCAGCCTTCATAACTCTCCTTTGGTTTTTCCACATTGTGTGGCTGGGTGCAAGAAAACAGCTCAATTATCTATTGGACATGGGCGCTAATGAGGCCCAGGTCACTCTAAGCTAATTAGAAGCAGCCTAGTTTTTTAATGATTGCAGTCTTAATATAGCTAAAAACCAGGGTGGCAGCAAAATTAGTTGGTGCCACTCTTTCTATGCTTCCCATTTTGCTCATTCTGGCATGTAAATTCTTCCTTATTGTTACTCACAGCTGACTGCCCCACTAATGAATATGATTTCTCTGGGTTAGATGTTTATGGAAATGTCGTGCCACACTATACAAGATGCAGTCACTGAAATGACCCTCCTTCAGAGCAAAATTGTTCAGTCTCAGGGATTCATAAATAGAAAGACTAGTAGGCAACTGAATCAGTTGTGATACTCCAAATTGTCCTGGTCACACAAAGCTCCTAGGATAATTGTTACTATGTCCTATTTGATTTCTCTTGTAACTCTTGGAGCAATGCAATTAGTGGCGATATGAACATTAATTGACCTAACCACTGAGTCAGAAAGGCAACCCCTGGAGAAGGACTGCAGGAGTGACAACCCTGGAGGAAAAACTCTGACATTTCTAGTTAGTGTTTCCACAAGCAGGTAAGCAAATGAATGGAAATTGGACTGTGTCACCACGTGTAGACATCCCATTAACAAGCCCTGGGGAAATATTTTCTAGGACCATCAGCAAGTGTGTTTTATGTGGCAAGCAAGCTGCCATTCCAGTGAATTGATGGTTTTCATGCATAGTCAGGAAGATCCCTTATTTACCCACTTCCAGGCTGTGTCCCATTCCCAGCTATGCTTTAATGCCTTCAGAAACACAACTGAAAACTATTCTGCTCCAGAGAAAAAGGCTCATTCCATCACTGAGGTACAGTTGCTATTGTCAATGAGAGAAAAAGGTGTTAATAACCTGTGTAGTTTCTAAAGGCTGGGAATTCTGGCATAAACTTTTATGGCTTAATCCAGAAACAATAAAGGAAAAACTTTTAAAAAAAAAACAACCAAACAAACACCAACTTGTCATTCTCTTCAAATTGTTTGCATTCTTTGCAATTTATTAAATATGAGCAATTGAAAAGTAACTACAAATGAAAACAGCCAAGCAAAAGTAAGTTGAATTGGTTATAATGCCACACCATCCCTCACCTGAAGGAGAAGGAGATGGAGCCAGGGAAATTCTTCATACTCAGAAATGAACATGACCTGCTGGCACTGAGCATGGGGGCAAAGGCATGTAAATATAGTCACTCAGGAATGGAGTCAGAAAAGCTTCTCACTTTTTTAGCCCCCTTTCCAGAGGGACCCAATGGCAGGAGCTGTCCCCATGTTGGCACAAGATAAGAGCACACATGTCCTGCCAGGGGGGACAACTGTGCTCTCCCACCCTAGGAGTCTCCACAGCTCCTACACACCTGCATTACATGAAGCTTGGTCAGCTTTACCTGTCACTCCTTACAGATCCTTTTAAGCATTTGAACCCACTTTCACTGCCACACTGATAACGTAGGGAATTTTTACAGTCTAATATCTATCCTGCCTTGTATTTAGGCAATTTGGAGGACTGAACATTCCATTCCCATCACCACCATCTAGATGGATGAACAAGGGTTTAGCAGTGGATGAACAAGGGTTTGGCAGGTTCAAACCAACCCATCTGTGCCATGTTCTGTGTCTGTGGCAGGAGGCAGAGGGTTGGGGCAATCTGCTATGCCCCCCCACGCAGCTCCAGGGCTCCTGCTTGGTCAGGAGAGGTCCACGGGGCTCCTGCAAGTCCCTGCTTGCTGCCAGACTCTGTCCACTGTGCCAGACAGGCTGGTATATCCTTTCCACTGCCACCTGCATGGTGGCACTGTCACCTGCATTGTCATGATGCTGTCAGTGCCCAGGGGAAACATTGGGCACCTCTCCTACCACTCGGTCACCCTTGGACTGTGGGGGAGCACTTGAAGCAGATGCTGTTCCCTCACCAGCTTTGCCATTGCCCTGCCCTTTCCATATATGAAATGCACCTTCTGCCTGTAACTGTCTTTTCCATTGGATATTCACACCATCAGCTTTAGGCACCTAGTTTAGGTGGCTAATTTAAGAGCCTGGGTCCGTCTCATTGGGTAGTAACAACAAGTTGTAATTAAATGACATTTTCTATGCTATATTAAACTCTTTCAGTCAAAAAATATCTCATTGAAAAATCAGGAAATAAGTCCCCAGGGCTATCATTATCCATCTGCTTTCCTAGCAACTTTAGGCAACTGCAAAGAATTTTAAAATGAATGTATACAGGATGCCTCCTTCTCTCATATCGTTCATGGTATGCACCAAACTATCTTTCATGTTGGCCTCTTGGAGAACACAAGTATCACAGCTATTATTTTGCAACGAAGTGTCCCCAGCCAACCATGAAGGAGCAAGCTCTGGCTTTCCCAGGAGGTCTTTGACTGTTTCCATGCTAACAATGAGCTGCTCCTCAGTGTCTTGCAGATCCCTGCCGGAGGAAAGATGGTTACCTCTTTAAACAGGCAGATGAGAAAACAGCTGACAGCTGACGTATGATTGAAATAAACAAACAGAAACAAATCAGTTTGGAAAGCCTGAGAGACCAGCGTGGGGAGGTTCAGCTTTTGGGGAGGCCCATAGGAAGAGGAGGGGTTTGCTACCACCTGGATAGATTTTCACGAGACCATGACATCCTTTTTTAATTGAAAGCAGTACAGAACTTGTGTTAGAATGACTAGTTCTATCCACACAAGAATGCATGAAGCACCCCAGTACTGCTTAGGAAGAAACTGGGAGGCTGGGAAGGGAACAAGTTAACAGATTTTATGGAGTTTAAGAACAAATTAAGCCATGCAAATAATCGTAGTGTCTCTCTGCATTGGCCACATGGGCAAGCCCCTGTGGCAGCTATCCAAGCAGGCTACCTAAAGCTGGGAAGCAGGAATATTCCCTCACAGGATCAGCCCAAAGCTCATCAAGAACAAAGAAACCACCACCCTGGGAGTGGAGAAGGAGGTTTGCAGGAGCAAACTCAAAGGACTGAAGAAACCAGAACTGGGTCACTGACATTTGAGCACAAAACTGCTAAGCCTGAAAAAGCTTCCATTTGTTCAGTGCAAAGCACAGCGGAGTCCAGATGTTTAAATTCAATTCTTTAGACAATGAAGATGACAGCAGCTACGATCCCGCAAAGTTTCTTTCATCTTTCAACACTACACTCATACGTGTTTCAGAAAAACTTCAAAAAAAAAAAAAGAAACTGTGTCTCATTCCTGTTATGCTTTATGGTTGCACATCCTCACTCACCTCCCAGCAGCAGTCGCTTCTTAGAGCTGCATTGTAGCAGGCTCTCCATGATACAGCTGAGGGCAGTGGGTCATCATTAATCTTTGCTTTTTGGTTACTTAGCTCTTAGTGCAAATTTAAGTCATTAGAGACCATTTGTTTCATAAATCTGCACGTATTTCAAAATTCGGATTTGAGCAGTGTTCACTTGAAATTATTAAACTGAAAGCTTTGCCATTTAACTCCAAACACAACTATAAACAGAAATTATAAATAGACAGTTAAATGTTCCTATCAAATTATATTAATCAAAAATCATGAAAGATAAGTTTTACCTTTGGGTTTAGGACAGAAAAGCCTTTCAGTTATTTCGAAGATAATTCCATCTTTCCTCTTCTCTGCTGTGCACCTGTCCAAGAGGTGTGCAGTGACATCAGAGCATCCAGAAACTGCCAGACTTTCCCTACACAACTTTCTGGTCTTAACTGCAGCCTATAAAAGTCTTGGAGCTGCTGCCACCTATAGACAAGCATAAACACAAACCTGGATTTGTTACTGGAAAATAGAACTGCAAATTGACACAAAGTTGTTAATATTCCCCTGCAAACATATTGTTTACACCACCATTGTTAATGCCAGGCTTTGTGCTAATGAGCCACATTAAACGTTTATGGCACAAGCCAGAATCTGCAGAAAACATCCAGCACCTCATGCACTGGTCCTTCTGTTGTCAGAGCTAATGGAAACTAAACCCCAAATTTCAGCAACATATTGGTTACTATGCTCAGCATGTTTAATCCATAAAGAAAATGAATTACTGTGTTTTAGCTCTCTCAAATAACCAAGTATGGATTAACCTTTGATTTAGATTTAAACAAGCCTGAATCTTGTCGTCTAAGGACTTAGCAGGACAGTGTAACATTTTTTTGATTGACTCACACTAGCTATGCATAGATTATTTAAAAGTACATTACAGCCACTCAGAAACAAAAAAAAAAGTACAGTGTTCTACAATAAGGCAACAATCCTGACTTTTTTTCCTTGCATATTATACCTGTGTCATCTAAACAAGTGCAGAATGCAGCCATTTACAAGATGAAATAAACACAATTCTCAATATTATTGCCAGGCAACAGTAGCATAAATTTCACTGTAATTTCCACTACTGTTATTTCTGTAATGCAAAAAAGTGATGAATGAGTATCTACTTCATGTAAATCATTGTAGGATCATCTGGAACCAATAAATCTAACCCTTTTAAGAAGAATTTTTCAAATTTTGTTTTCTTTTTCACTACATATTAGGGAGTTAGAAGGTCAAAATTCTCAATGGTTTCTTGTTTCCTGACTTTTCACAGATGCTGAGTATCTAATGGGGGTTCTGGGGCCGTCATAACATCTGTAAAAATAAAATCTGAAATAGCTCAAGTAGGGTACCCAAAATCCAAAGATTCACAAACCACAGGCCATGTTTACAAAGAAGGTCCTCCTTCTTCACCCTAGAACATAGAATTGACAGAGAGCATGAAATGTTTGCTGAGACAGGGATATACCTCATAGAGCTGAGTTAGTTTCTCAGATCTGCAGAAAAGACTAGATCTTAAAAAATAATAACAATAATTGTGAGAGATGAAAAGACAACTTTAAACATGCTGTAGACAAGATTTCTTTGTCGCAAATTTAAAGGTTCAGGAAATCACAGTCTCCCTAGCTCTTTGAAAAACACTGAAAAGGAAAGGAAACCAGGAATTGTTTCATCTTCCAGTCCTTCTGAAATGGAGATGTGCTCTGCTATGAATAGCTCCTCTTTCCCTCTATTCCTGGAAACATGCCCAGCCTGTACTTATTCTGGAAGAGCAAGGCAAGAGTATCCTGACAATGTTCTAAACAGCTTATTTTGTCTGCCTGTAACAATAAAAACACTGTTGGTCAGTCTATGTGAAGAAACTAAAGGAGCTGGAAAACAGGGAAAAGCAGTTGCTCGGAGAGTACATGACAGGGGCTAAAATACTTCTAAAACCATAAGGCAAAAAAGTAAAGGAAGTCTCCCTGATCTCAGGAACTAGAAATGCTCCATTCCCTCTCAAGGTGAAATATATTTTACCTACATGTCTTTCTGTGTGTCATAAGGTGCTTCCATGAGGATCTGCACCTTCCTGGGGGTATCCTTGTCCCACTAAAACACCATCACCCAGGGACTGGTGACAACTGGTCATATCTGCCCATCCCAAGCCCACCTCCCACACCATGGCCATGCTCATCCCAAACCCACAACTTTGCAGAGCATTTCCGTGTAATTTCTTTATTCTGGGAAGCACCAGAGCTACATTAAAAATGACATTGAGCTTCAGTAAATGCATGAAATTGTTCATCAGAGAGCCCTAAATTGTTTCAGCAGCTAGAATTTTACTCTTTTATAAACATGCATCTAATTTCTTCTGGGTCAAATCAGGCATTTTCCTATGTTATGACAGAGAATATTCCTTTATCAGTGCACTAAACACACATACAAGTCTGAGTCATTAACAGCACCACATGCTCAGTTTGTGCAAACTCAATTTGTATTAAATGCTATATTCAGACATTTCCCAGTACTTCCACTTTAATGCAATACCAGGAGATCATCTTCAGAATTTTTTTTGGCATTTTAGGGATATAATCACCCACCTCATTCATCTAGTATTTTATTAAGTGTCAGTCATGTTCTCAAGCTCCTCCTTACTTCAGCTGCAGTTACAACTGCTGAAATTCATCTTTTTGGGACTCCACGATATTAATAAAATGTAATATATTTGTTACCAGAACATGCCTGGCATGTTTTAGTGTATTTCTAAGACTTTTCTAGTGGCAAGCCAATAAAAATTGGCTTGAAAAACCTCTTTAATGCCTGTTACTTTGTGTGCAGGTTTTCTTCTGTGACATATCTAGCAAGTTTGGGTAGGCTTTGAACTGCTGAAGTTTTGAACATCCATCAGCTCAAAAGTGTTGACGGTCTGCTTGATACAACCACTGATGTGTTCACCATGGGAACCAAAAGAAGAATATGTAGCTGAGCTTCCTATTTGTGAAGGCAAGATAGCAGAAAATTTTCCAGATGTGGGGTTCAATACTTTATTCTTTCTTCAGTCTAGCCTCCTGTTGATTTTAAAAACAGTTTCAGTTCTTTAGAAAGCAGAAAATGAGGATGTAATTGTGAAATACATGATTTAACTGCACAGCCACTAGAACTGGACAAACACAGTCAAAACAAATCTAGAAAATAATTAAACAAACACAATGTTTTCTTTGACAGAATAATTTTTATGCTATTTATTTCATAATACTAAACAGATAATGGTACTGATAACAGTGGGATTATGTGCAGTTTGTATGATTTGTTTGACTATGTGCAGAATTCTAGCTAAAAACAGTAAGTGATTTTAACATTGTGTGTTGGTTAGGATTAATGAGAATGAATTTTTTATTCTAGGAACTGGTATCCCACCTGCTCCAGGCCTATTGTCTGGAAACAGAAACCACACCAGAAAAATATCAGTTCTTACCCAAAAGAAAAGAGTTATGTCCTTAGGGAGAAAATGGAGAAAGCAACATATTAATGTAATTCCCTCCTAAAATAATAGTGGAGCACAGGGAGGGGCAAAGATCATGACAGAGAGTAGATAACAAAGAGAGAATAATTTCCTGAGGATAAGACACTTGTTTAGATTAGGCAAAGTGGAAGAACATCTGCAGATAGAAAGCCTATCAGCATGAAAGAAAAAGACACAAAATCTGGGCTTAATTATATATAGAATTCTCAATTAAAGCAAAGTTACAGCTAAAGTGCAACAAATAAAACCACATAACAAACTCTTCCTCTACTTCTGCTATTGTCAGGGGCACATGCTGTGTTTAAAAGCACTAAATATCCCTACATTTCACTGCACAAATGACACTTTTGCAGGAAAAGTAGGATTAGAGAGCTGCCATCCAGCAGGTACAGCTGGTCCTTCTGTCACAGAGTTAAAGCATATTGGCAAAAAGAGAGTGCTTAGGAGAGATGCACGTTGATGTAGAACAATGTGAACTCCATTTTGTTAGTCCCAGACCTCTGTCCTGGGAGCTGCTGTCACAAAGGGAGAAAAATGCTGTAAGAAAATTTAATGGGACTAGGGAGTTGTGATTAAAGGAGAAAATAAAGCAAGTTTCCCTTGTATGATTTATCAGCACTGCTACTGAGTAGCCATTTCTAGGACATTTAGTGCAAACTGCTTAATATTGGTTGTTTTTCTCAAATGTCCAGTAGCTTAAGGCAGGTGCCTGCGGGAGAATGCCAGCGTTCAGCACAGGAAAGAACAAAATGCAGTTCTGTGCCTTGGGACTGCACAGAACCATGGAAAATGAGGTTCATCTAGCCTTGGGCCTGTTAGAGTTGTTTAAAATTGTCACCTGATTTCTGCAAACTCGGTTCTGAATGATGTTACTAACACTGTGAGCACAATGTGATATTTTCTTCTTCGTGGGCAAGATGAGACTTGTTCAAACTGTACCTGAAATTTCACACATAGATAATGAACCAATCAAATCAAGACCTCCAGAATATCTTTGTAAATGAGGGGTTTTTTGTTCTTTTCTTGTTTTGTTTTGTTTTTTTTTCCCTGATATATTTTCCTGGTAATTCATGTCATTGAGGAGTACCTTGAATCAGAGCCACCTCCATCTCTGTGCTCCTTGTTTGGCAAGCTACAATAAATGTTTCAGTGCCTTAGCCCTTAAGTTCTTTACGTTTTCTTAGAGCGTAATTGCATCTAATTGTACATTTTGAGCAAATACACATAATCACATCATTATGACATGTAATTACCTTATTGTGTTGTATAATTAAGTGAATCACATAAGAAATTGTGCAGAACGTTAATAAAATTTTCCAAAAGAAGTTAGTCTTTTCTACAACTGATAGAAGAAGCGATTTTCACCTTTAATGATCATAATTTAACACTTTCTTCCCTAATTAGAGGGCACTCTCTAGGCATTTGTAGAATATGCATATTCAAGTAAAATACTGGTGATGACTTTTGTGATTTTTTTATATGTATTTGCTATGTGCAAAGACAAACATCTTTAGAATTTAAAGATCTGTTGCTACAGAAAATGCAGTATCAGGAGAATTCATGCAATATTATATATTAAACACATTCTGTTGATGACATTGAAAATTCACTGTAATAATTTGTTTTATCAGTATGGTTCAAGTTACATTATTACCTGTCAATGCACAAACAAGCGTTTTGTTACATACCACTGTCACCTCTATTTTAAGGGAGAGAGAGATTGCAGGTCCCACTGCAGACAAGTAACTTACCCACAGTTCTGTACTCACTCAGCAGTTACTTGCACATTAGGCAGTGATAAGGCTGAGCCCACAAAACTCAGATGAAGGTTTCCACACTCTTGACAAGACCTGGGAAGGCAGTATGTCACATATTTCCACTAAGGAGAGCAACTAATCTCATCAGCACTCTGCCTCTGGTATTGTCCCTGCCACTGATGGGTACAGTCACACAGTTCCTGCACTGAACACAGTTTTCTCAGTAGGAATAACACTCAGTTTAGGACTTGATGGAAGGAGACTTCACCTTGGCAAGGGAATTTATTTATTATCATAGTTGACTTTTACTGTTTTCAAGGGAAATTTTGCATACTACCCAATTACATATACACCTTCTATATACACCCTGTGAGACTGACACCCCTCTCCGTTGCTCTTTGCACCTGTGGAGAGGTTTAGCTACTTAATATTGGCAAATCCTAAAACACACAAGTCCTTTTCACATCATATAGTCAACCAACACAAGACTAAAGAAAAAAGTGACTGGTGAAATTTAAGACAGATTCTTAAGACTTTTCCTCCCTGGCATACAACATAGTCATGCCCATTATTGCTAGGTTAGGTAATCTTCTCAAGTTGGTCAGCAAGACATCTCTATGAAAGACTTACCTCCCTTAGAAACTGCTCAGTGCCAACAAGGCAAGCTCTGTAATACAGTAATGGTTTCTAAATGGGTTTATATATATATATATATATATACATATACACATAGAGAAAAGATTATTAATAAAGATCACACAAATACAACTCTTAGTAATTCCTTTCCAGCTTGGCCTTTTGATATTGACAGTGATTTTAGGAACAGCTGATTCATATCCAGGCATTGGGAGCCTTATACTTCCTACCCTCTTTATGTGTTCCGAAGGCAACAAAACCCCAAACTGCCCAGAAATAAGTTGAATAGACATGTTTAGGAGCTACTCTCTCCAAACAGCATGCTTCATTTAGCAAATATTTTGGGGTGTAAGTTCACCATGGGTTGAACACTGAAGAAGTGATTTAGAAGATGTTGTAAACAGAGCAGATATACACACAGAACATTCGACAGAGGAAATACGTGACAGAGCAACATTTGACAAATACAAAGCACTTTTCAAGGCATAAAACCTAGATTTTGTTTCTGGGTTTTATTTATTTATTTTGTTTCTTGTTTTATTTATTACAAAAATAAACTGCAACTAAAAAATAGCCTCGATTAAAAAAATAATTTGGCAGTTGGTATTTAACTTGAGGAGGAAAAATGGGTATTTTACATATACACATGCAGCAGCTATCTGAACAAAAACTGACACCCTCACGAGAAAGCATGAAATCCAAGTTGTTGGCAAAACTGTCTGAAAGCAGAATGAAGAAAGAAAGAAAAGAATCTGGGGTGACAGCAAGAATGTTACAATCAACCAAAACAGAGGCTGAAACTCAAATTTGCTTTTGCAGTTTCCAGTTATCAAAACTTGACACCTCTGTTACACCAATATTCCAGGAAAAAAAAATTAGCACTTCAAACATCTCCACCCATACCATCAAGCACAACTTCTATCCACAACAACTCTTATCAAATGTCTTTTTCTTTTTTTTCTTAATGGTATTAGCTTAAACTAGATTATACTTGGGGGAAAAAAATACATCATATGAAAAACAGAAAGATGGTCACATATCAATACTATGAAAACAGAGTTTTCCATCATTTTCTAATAGACTCAAACCATTAGAAAATTGTCAAGAACAGTCACAGAAAGAATTTGGTAAGAATAGTTCATAATCATAGTTCATAATTATTCATCTAAAAATGAAAAAAAAAGGGGGGGAAACAATATATATTCTGCAAAAAGACATTGTAGCTGCACTTCAGGAGAGAAAAGCTTAAAGCTTTCAAAAGACATTTTCTAGACACTGGTCTAACTGGTCTTTTGTTTAATAGAAACATTTTCAAAGACTGGAATTAATCCAGATTTGTTGGTTTAATAAAGAACAGAATTTAGCTCACTGATTTAATGCACTAGATTTACTGCTATGTTCTGGCCATGTGAAGAGCTGTAAATTGGATTTAGTGAACATGAGCAAGTCAATAAATGCCAGAAAGCAGACAAGATACCAGTAAATCCACACCAAAATGCTAAAAATCACTGCAAAATATCTTAACCAAGAGGTAGTGACCCTGATTTTCCATTCGTGCAATTTTTTTTCTATATTTACACGTACCAGGGTACAAAGAGCATTAAATCAACGAGTTCTATTTAAAATCAGGTTTTCAGGCAGCTAGGAGAGTCTACACTGGATGAGAAGCCTGTTTCCATTTGTTTCTCTCATCAAAAGAAAATCACAGAATCATTAAGGTTGGAAAGATCTTTAATTCCAACCATTAACCCAGCACTGCCATTTTCACCGTTAAACCATGTCCCCAAGTGCCACATCTACACCTCTTTTAGATACCTCCAGGACTGGTGACACCACCACTGCCCTGGGCAGCCTGTTCAATGCTTGACAACCCTTTTAGTGAAGAAATTTTTCCTAACAAAATTCCTAAATTATCCTCTTCAGCAGTTCAGAGCAAAGAGTAGAGGAGGGACAGGGTAAGCAATAACACAGCAGGAGAGGGAGGATTTCTCAAGGACAGCAAATGAGAAGCGAATCAGAAAACAGTGACTGGATTGAGAGGAGAGAGAATTGAGAATGAAATGGGCATTTGTCATCACCCCAGCTGGTATTTTGGCATCTTTGCAAGTCTTTCCCTTTCTCTCTCTTTCTCTCCTCATATACTGTGATCTTAACCTTGAGAATCAGCATAGTTTGAAAGAACAAAACTTGTTGTTGATGGTGCTGTTCCCATCACCTTCTGCCTTGGCTTTTGTGATCATAAAACTAGGTGGGACGTTACCAAGGTCAGAGCAAACTCAGATCCTCAGCTGTGAGCCAGTGTGGCACATCTTTGTTCCTCAGAACACAAGTGTGGCCACTTCAGCACAGCCCCACGGACCAGCACGAGTCACATGTCCTGCACAACTGCACAAAGCCCCCTTCTCCTTTCCCTTAGGCAGGTCCTTCTCTTTGCCTTAAGTCCCCTCTATTAGCACATGTTCTTGCAGGTTTATTTCAATTCATCCTTGCCAAGAGATCTGTTAATCAACATTTTCTGCGGAGAATGTTGCCTGATCGTTTCCTTACCTTCCTCCACAAAGAGCCAGACATATCTGCGATCTCTGCTATGAGGTAATTTAATAGAAGTATAATTTCAGTTGTCCATTACATGAAATTTAACAGGAAAATACGAAATTTGGTGAAAAAATATACAAACTATTTTAAAAATTCACAGATAACACTGTATTAAACTGTCATGTACACGAATTTAGATCCCTTGTAGATACATTTTAAGGCAAACAACCATACATGCTCATTGCCTCGAGGAAATTGTGACTTTCATGAATTGTCATGTCCTCATTTTTGAGGTAAATTTCAAATAGTCTCACAATTTCTTATAGTAAATCTAGTAGGATTTTGGCCCTCTCAGCTTTCTCGTGAATGTACACAAATTAAATTCACACTTACAAAACTAACCTATTGATTGTGTCCCTCAACTACACATTTCATAAGATAAATATCTCTGTTCTTATCACTGAGAAGAAAACAGACATTGTTTTTTCTGAGGATTTCTAAACACAATTAATCTGGGTTAAGTTAGTTATATAAACCTCTGGATTTAGGAAGCATGAGCATTACCAGATCCAGACAAAAATAATCTGTACTTTTTTTGCCCTGAGGTCACATAATCCTCCCAAGTGCTCAGGATCCTGCTCTGAACATTCATTTCTCTCTCTCTCTTTACCTCAGGCCACTTGCTTTATTCTTGGCTTGTCTCACAGCTAAAAGAACAAGTAACAAAAGTATGTTTGGACTTTTTATTCTCTCTGAATTTTGTATACTTCTCTCCAAGTTTTCTTAATACCAAAACTGTTCCTGTACAAGCAGATATGTGACCTAACACCAAGCATTTATGCTGCCTACAAAGGACCTTTCCGGTTTTTTGGTATAAATAGGAACTATTAGCTCCATATAACAAGAGTCTCCATGTCATCAAAAGAAACTCATAAAGAAAACCACATTTACTACTGAATAAAACCCAAATATATTTTGTAAATCCTAAAAAATAGGATTTAGGAGATAGGGTTATCCTTCTGCTTCATGCACACACACAATGGCATGTATTTACTAACAGTGGTAATTTTTACTCTTATATCTCATTGAAGGTGTTACTAAAGATGAAAAATAAGATGAAAGTCACAGGTCCTGAACCCTGATGCTAAAGCAGACCTCTGAAAAAAACCCAGTTCCCATTGAAAATGCCATGGCTTCTCTCAGTAAGGAGAATGTGCCTTTGAGAACTGTGTTAGGAACTCAGTAGATCACTGTGAAAATTAGGGATTGGGTTGAGGCTACAAATAACAAGTCTTTAAAGGTGAATAAAGCATTTCTTGTGGCTCACACTTGAAAAAAAAAATCCAACTAAATAGAAATATCTTAATTGTTCACATTCTCCCCCACTCTGTGAGAGGTGTGTCAAGTGTAGTCTTAGGTGATAACTGCAGCAGGAATCAGTGTGGCTGGGATAGGGAATTAGCACACCCATCGTTCACATCCTACTTCATCACAGCTAAGTGAAATTTCACAATGTCTGTACTCTTGAAAACTTATTAGATATTCAGGACATAGAATAAAATGATACTGTGCACTAATTAGCAGATAGTTTACAAATCCCAGACCCCTTTTCCCTCCAGTGACTGTCTTGGCAAATACAGATACCAGCACAGACTTCTTTTTCTGCACTTCTATCCTTTATCTAACTTTGCCTTTCATGGGTTCATTGAAGCAATGTTTTGTAATAGTGTCAAATTAGTAGCAAACCTGAGGTATAGCAGTTTGACAATGATATAGCTGTCATGATGGTTCTACTTTTTGCTTGTACCTACTCAGGCATAATTAGAATCAAATATCTACCTCTCAGCGTTTCTCCTGGGCTCATCCAGCTCTGAAAGCTCTCAGGCCATTAAGGCATATCAATTAGTAATGATTTTTTTCCAGCCCCCAGCAGCCACTGAAGCATACATTAAAGGTGATATCTACAGTCAAAAATTTAATGTGGACATTTGAGAATATCTACTTTGATGAAGAGAAAATTATCAGGGAAACTCATTTGCTTAAAGTTATAGATCACGGCTATTAAAAATATTTTATTTGCTGAACAAATGTCTGATGAACACTCCTGTATCTGTTAAGTGATATTAATTGAACACAGGTTTGGAAAACACAAGAATCATTAAAGGATAAACGAGGCTGTGCAATAGCCCAGAAGAGCTAATGTTATCACTTTGCCAGCCACTCTTACAGCCTTCTTAGTAGGACTATTTTTAACTGAGTCATCGTGGCCTGAGGGAAGTTACTTTCATTTTTTAGTATATCTATCCAACTGAGTAGATGTCACAGAGGCAGCTCATTACAAGCACTGGAATTAGAAGGCTGTCACATTCCTCACAACTAGGTTTGGTCCGTTCAGTCAAAACAGTTTGTAACAGCAATCCTTTTCATGTTCGCAGGCATTTTCAAGCCTGAGAGGTCACTTACCTTGTGTTTCAAATTCAACCCAAAAGTTGGTTACTCAAAAATCAGACTGCAAAACAAATGCAATTAATGAAAGCAAAACTTCTGGACGATCTACTTTGACCGTTCTACCAATATTTACTTGTAAACACACAAATCTACTGCTCCTCATGGACAATACCACAAACTGATGAAACAATAGCAGCATATCAAAACCACATTTAATCATGGTAAGCCAGCAAGCATGAGCCTTACCATGAAGACAGAGATGCAATTGAATTTGTCACTCCTTTGAGTGGCAGAGGCTCTCACTCCTCCTTAAGTGATGTGACCTGTAACAACTTTTGGAATACAAGCATAAGATTCATTTCCAAGTTTTTATCCTACTGTTATGACTGTAAAATTGTTTCCACTTGAATGTACTTGACATTAGTCATAAATCTCTGGTCAAACAAAGGTGAAGCAGGATGGAAATGCCATATACAGCATTCACTTTTACCTTCAGCTGCCAAGAATCTTCTTGCGGTGTAGTTGACCTGATCACCACTTAAAACATTTTCATTATGCTTTAATTAACTGTATAATCACCCAACAAATCTGACACCAGGTTTTTCAGTAGGAGTGTACAGATTCCTTCTCATCCAGTTAATGTGTTACTCACATGAGTCTTAAGGTTTGGTTTGATCTGGACATAGAACACATACCTGGTATGACTCTTTCAAATTATGGCCTAATTTTTCTTTCAAGTTTATTTTCCTTTGGATCTAAATGGTACCTCTGGTGTGACCACACACCTTTTTCTATCTGTACATAAGTTTCTATACTAATGGAGCTAATTTTACTTTCCATATGGAGATCTCCTCAGGCAGACAAGATCAACATGAAAGAAGCATTTCAGTAGGTGGCATATGCTCCCTTCCCATCACCTCTTTCCTCCTGCTCAACCACCATGGTCATTCTTTCACCCTGGGCATGCCTGGACAGCAATGCCTAGCACTCCATTTGCCTCTCCTTTGCATATTTAAACTCAATGAGTATATGCATAGTAGGCAGTAGTTCCATAAGGTGTTAAATGAAAGCATACATGGAAAACTGATTTACAGTTTGGATTTTCTGACGGGGATTTTTGCAAATTCTAACAAAAAAAAAATAGAAAATTTGAACAAACACTTTTATACTTCACTGGATTACTTACACTTTAATATTAAAGCCTCCTCCCAATCATGGAAAAAATATTTTTGAAACAGAGAAAGAAATATACTTCAGTCAAAGTGCCAAGTAATCTATCTAGCCTTATCTGCACACATATGCATGCAAGAAATATCTACCACCCAGGCAACAGTCTACACATTCCCATTCCCTTTCACAGCTATCAGACAAGTTTGACCTCTGGTTCAGACCTAAAATCCCCCAACCCATTCGTTCTATGTTAAGAAGAGCAGCTTCTTCAGGGAAGGGGATGATAATGTATCTGCAAGGGCTGACTCTTTGTGCAGTTGGAGGGGGGAAGCGCCAGCATAACAAATTGCTCCTGTTCAAACTCATCAATTCAGAACAAGCATCTGGAAAACTTGACAAGAATACTCAAATGACCCTTGTGTTCTGACAGTTGGAAAAGAGAGAGCACTCTCCGTGAGGGGAAGATGTGCATTCAAACTTTTTTGTCTAGACAGAGAAACACATAAAGCTGTTTGAAATATTTTTGTTCAAACCCCATTAAATAAAACTTCCAGTGCAAAGTACAACTCACGTAGGCAACCACGTCAGCACTCACAAATCTGTGGTCAACACCACCAGAAGCTGGTCATGGCGATGGGCAGGTTACAAATTCCCTTCTCTCATGAACTTCCATTGCTGTAACAGATCATTTGCTCCCTATGACAGCAACCTTAATCTCTCTCAAACCCTGGCACATCAGGGCTGCGATCTTCATGGAGAGAGCTTCTGCCTGCTCCACTTGGAGAGGCCACTGAGGGTGGTTCCATGAGGTACAGACTGCAATTTTGTTCTTTCTTTCTAGTCCTGTGAAGAGAAATACCTTGAGTAGGGTGTGCTATAGCAGACACAATTAGAATTTGGTTGTATCTCAGGATTCCTGATTTGGTCAAAATCTGCACTGAGGGGGAAAAGAAAAAAAAAGCAAACCAAAAACAACAACAAAATCTACCTTGCAACATCAATGAATTCTCTTCATTCTACAGATGAGACATCTATCTATTGCATCGAAATACCTTAAAAATCCAAAATGCAACAAACCACTTCTGCAACTTTACAGCCCCAAACTCTTCTGTTTCTGTACTGCTGCCTCACAGACTTCCTTTTACTGCTGTGGGCATAACCTGGTCATATACTGTATAAGTAGGATGTGCAAAATATTCCAGTTTACCCACACCATGAACTGCTCTACAGGAGGAAACCAAAAGGACACTGAGAAACCAGATCCATGCTCTCACTGTGCTCAGGGATGTTCTTCTTCAGACCTATTTCAGGGAAGATCACTCTGAAGTTTTCTGCCTGCTAGAAGATACTTATAATAGTCTAGTTATTCTTTTAGATTAAATGTAACAATTGCCACAGGCTTTCTGGTTCAAACAGAAGATTTGGAAATCAAAGGAAAGAAGACCCTCCACAAGGCACAGGTCTATTTGGATGTTCAAGATCTCCAACAGGTAGCAGCCCAAATCCTCTCCAAAGTGGAGGTGGTCAAAAATCCCATATTTACTTAAAAATGTCTTGGGAAAGTGTTTACTAATGTATAGTCTGGTATGCTAGAAAAACAAAGGCATAAGCCTCAGTACCTTGCAGTCACTTGTACAAGAGAAATGGCAGAAATTCTTTAAATTACTTGGGGTTTATTAAGAAGAAAAAAAAAAGTCCTGCTTTTAAGTTGGTTTTGATTAAAAGTGACTCTGTTTGGAGGTGTTCAATAATGCATTCAGTGTTCAAACCAACAAAGAACTGACACTTAATATATAGCAGCAAACACTGGACCTTATTTTTTTTGTGTCATAAGAAAAATTAAGCAAGTTGCATTAGAAAATGGGTCACAACAGGATTTGCAATAAACACTATACACAGTATCAGCCATTTGTACAGAACACAGCTGACACACACGCAGAGTTTTCTGGTTTATGCCTTACTTCTGCGATTCTAAATTGATTTACAGCCCCATGTGAGACTCATAAAAGAGCCCTCGGCAACTCTATCCTGCTCACAGACTATTTGCAACACTGTGAATTTCTCAATTTGCCCATTTAAAAACATTTTCCCTTTTCCTTCCTTTCAATAACAGATTTCTGGAGGGAGTAGGGCGAGAGAGATGAGAAGAGAGATTTAATGGTTAGATAACTTGAGACACAAATAAGTATATCACCTTCTCCTACTCCTGATCCTAGAGAAGCTCTGTGGTTTGGCTGGGGGAGTCACTGTTACCCACTCACCTGCCCTAGTAAATACAATGAGTTCTGTAAGCAGCATCAGCATCCTGGTCACAAGTGTGACAACATAAATGCTGCAGCAAAGTGAATCACTGAGTTTAATGTGACTTCATTTAGAAGAAAACCTGCTTTTATTAAGCCATAAGATTTATAAAAACAGGGAATTTGTGCCTATACACATAGGAAAGGCCTTAAAAATGAGGCAGGGTTGGTCTATAAAGGAGTTTGCTTATTAACTCCCCCCAGCATAACACCCTGACATGGGTGGATAACTATCCATCTTCCATTTCAGAAATTAGGTATGGAGAAATGGAACAGAGGCTCCCAAGGTGGCACAGGAAAATAGAATAAGAACCAGAATTTGCTATTCTGATTCTTAGTGCAATAGTCTTTCTAATAAGCCTTGTTTTACCCTTTCATTACTGTTTTTATTTTACTTCTCTAATGGGAAAATGGCTATGGAGAACATTTTCTGTCAGGCAATAGGCATCTAGAGACCAAATAGCAAATTTCACAATCATTTATTCTCTTTGAGTGCAGTGCACTTTGCTGGGGTTACACAGCAAAAGCTCTGACTTAGGCCCTGTATCTACTTGCTTCTTCTGCTGTTATTCACTAATTTAACACTTTATGATGAACTGGATATGAATGAATCCCTGCTCCTCCTCAGCACTTTGGATGCACTGATAAGCCTAAACTAAGATGTATCTATTTTGTTTTGTTTCTTCTTGACATCACGAACACTAGTCTTTCATTTCCATTTTCCAAAGGGAGGTAGCATTGCTGGGTATATTTTAGGACCTAATATGAGAGTTGGTAGGACATGATAAATGATTAACACTAGGTGGTAAGTCTTCCTTTCTCTAAAATCATTCATAGCAAGACTTTGGGTTTACTCTAGGAAGTGACTTTGTGGTTGCTCTCTCACACCATGGTGTGGTGGCAAGAGCAATGAAAGCCACTCTTGGCTGTTGCTGCCCTATTTCCAGGTGCTGGCTGTGTCACACCACCCTGAAGTGATGCCACAACAGCTTCCTGTGCTGCTGTCCTTTCAAACACACCAGAGAGCATAGCAAAAACACCTCTCCTTCTCCTTCTTCCCCAGAGATTTTTTTTAAAGCCAGGTCCGTGGTCTGATCCACCACCAACACAAAACAAACTGAGTACCATGTATTCCTATGGGTAGTAAGACTCCACAGCATGACATGAGCTTCCACTCCAGCTCTGCAAACCCAGCATGTGCTAAGACCTTTGATGGGTTATGCACCAGTGAAACCTACCCTGGACACACTGAAGCCCATCTGCTGAGTAAGACATCACGTAGGAAGAGGGAGATCCAGCACCCTGCTCAGGGCACACCCAGCCTGTATCACACCATGCAGCCCCCGAGTCCCCCAGCAACAGTATTTATCCATCAACCACATGCAGCCATTTGAATTGTCTCTCAGATTACATTCATAGTCCTTAAACCATTCTTTCATTAAAGAACCCTTTCTGGTTTTCTATAAAAAAACCCTTAGGAAGTAACAAATCAGATGCAACTGGCAATTTTTCTTTTACAGTTAGTCATGTGAGAAACATGCCAATGGTTAAGATGAAAAGCCTTTTTTTCCATGAGTCATAAATTTTGAGTAAAAAACTGCAACATTTCAGAACTGTGGGGTTTCAGAACAAAATTACAGTTAATCATGGAATCACAGAATAATTTATGCTGGAAGGGACCTGTGGAGGTTTTCTCATGTAACCCCTCTCTCAAAGCAAGCCAGCTTTTACCTGGACCTTGTCAAACCCCACTCAGAGCCTTGTCATACAGCTTTGACAAGCAGCTGGCCTATTTTGTACATTTTTTCCTATCAAATTATTTTTTACAGAATATGTACAACAGTAAGTTGAAGAGAAGACATATAAAGGCTACTTAGAAGGCTCAAGAGTATCACAATGTCTAATTTGAGAATATTGTCAACATTACAAGTTTGGGTCTTTTTTTTTTTTTTTAAATTAGTCCTGATAAAACAGGCAAATCTTCTATAAGCTTCAGTATTCAAGAAATAGCAGCAAAGATTTTGAACTAGAGAGAGGATAAGCAATGACATGAGGACAGAATCTCATCCTTTTTACCGTGAAGGTATGTTGGGAGTCATTTGTAACAGTGCATTCAAGATACAAATTTTCTTACTTAAAAAACAGATCTGTGTTAGCACTGACTTACCAACTAACTTTAGAACAGACACCGTTCTACTTCAGTATATTATAAGGGTTTTCTTTGGTAAAAAAAATCTTTTTCTCTCCCCATGTAAAAATAGTTTATTCTCACAACAATTTTCAGGAGGAAACAAACCACTCCTATGACTGACAGCAATTGCAAAGCTCTCCCAGCACAGTCACATGCACAGACTGGTCCATCATGGGAAGGGAAGCTGCAGTGGGAGCTGCCATGGGCCCTGGAAACCAGCTGCCAGGCTCACCCTCATGAGCATGGGCCACTGGGCTGGGTGCTGTGGCACCTCAGCACGGAGATCTGCCCAACCCAGGCACAGCCCTTGCCTGCTGCTCCCTGGCAGCCGCTATCAGGAAGGCATCCCAATCATAAAACTGCTCCTGGAACTCTCAGTAATGGCTGTTATGTAAGGGAAAATGCTTTCTTTTTAACATGTAGCTGCATTTGTATTATATAACAGTCCTCATCTCCAATTATTTTTGTTGCAGTCACCACAAAAGTTGTTCTTGCCTTTATATAGATATATCAATTAGGCTGAGATGGAGCTGTGTATATGACACGCCTGTCCATACACTTAAAAGAGAGACACTAAAGGGTAATTACAGAATATCACATCCTGAGGAAAGACATTGTTGCCCTGAGCCAGTGCTGCACATGTGCACAGACCAGCTCTTTGGAAGCAGGACCAGGCTACATGAAGTGAGCCAAGCACTGCCAATGGTAAGGATAAGGCTGTTCACAGAAGGCAGCAGTGGTGCCCCACTGTGCACGCCCTTCCTTTCCCCAAATGACCCTGGATTGGATATTAGGAAAAATTTCTTCACCCAAAAAGTTGTCAAGTGCTAGAGCAGGCTCCCCAGGGCAGTGGTGGAGTCACCACCCCTGTAAGCATTTGAAAGTTGTGATGTGGCATTTGGAGACATGGTTTAGTGGTAGCCGTGGCAGTACTGGGTTAATGGTTGGACTTGATGATCTTGAAAGGTCTTTTCCAACCTAAACAATTTTATTTTTTATTAGATTTTATTACTCTAGAAACATCAGGATTTTTGGAAGAACCCAAAAGTCATGGCAGTCCAAGTGGAAATGAAACATATCTGAAACCACTTCTTCACCTCTCTGTGCCTCAGTTTCTCATTTGCAAACCTGTGATAGTACTGTTTCCATCCTCTGCCTGGTAAATGCAGATTTAAAGTTCTTTGGGCAAGAACTGACTCTAATGATATGTATGTACAAAGCCTAAAGCTGGGATGCCCGATGTAGACTGTGACCTCCAAGAATTCATGCTTTAGAAATTACAAGAAAATAGAGAGGAGAAGAGGAGAGAGGGAAGTCTTTTTGAATACAAGAAAGAAGTCAAACACAGCTAATTACCAAGAGCTTCCCATCAGGCTGACAGACTCCCACCGTGGACACACTCAGTGGTTGTTCTTTATTTCTGAGCTTTACTTTAATCCCTCCTCATTTCTCTTCTTTCATTTTCAGTCAGTTCAGGATCCTAATGTTTTTGCCAACTTATTTTTAATGGGATTGTTAGCATCCAGGAAGCCTTGTCAAATAATCATTATACAACTACTTTCAGGGACCCCTGTGGTCGCTTCCACTTGCTGTGCATTCCCCCCTCCGGCCCCCGCTCCCCTCACATTAGCAGGGGAGATATTTTTCTTACTGGGAAAGCATCAAATTAAAAATCTGGCTGTTTGACCCTGCCCTGTGTGTTCATCCAAAAGCAGAGCTGCTCTGACTGCCTGATGGTCCTTTTACATTGTTACACCGTCTTTGGCAATTCGTATTTACACGTCAGCCAACAAAAAGATAGGTGTAAAATTTTTTCTTGAGGAACAAATTGAAGTCTGTCAGCTACTGGAAAACCATAAACCCGCTGCTCTTCCTCTCCCAAATGGAAGGAGGGTTGTTTTCAAATGAGACTTTTAGCCATTTTTATCTAAGAACATCTCGTCGATTGCTCACCACCCACGGATCAGCCCTTTCAATGGCTATTGCTTTTCAGAAATGCTGAACAATGTGTGTGTGTTGCTTAGATTTACCCATCTCTGCTAAAGATGCTGTAGTATCTCCCTATTTTGGTATTTTCTGCCACAAATTTACACCACAGCAGATTTACTTTTCTCCTAGTTTCCCAATATTTCTTTCTAGTTTTACATACAAAGGAAAATCAGTATTGTTTCCTACATAGGGCTTGTTAGACTACTGACATTTCATGAGACAACTAAAAAAGATGACAGTGTAGTCTTGGGGTTTTTTTGGTTTTTTAGGCCTACTTTACTGAGGAAAACCTGGAATGAGTATGTTACATTTTGCATTTGGTCTACTGCTTTTACAGGGACTCAGGGAGAATCTGCCTGAGACAGTAAATCAGTTGGCAGACATCCATTTTTGGCACTGTACTACTGGCATTTTTCTGACAGAGTCAAATATTGATGTGAACAACATAACTAGCTGGCTGAAGACAGTTGTCATTCTCAAAGAGGGTAAATCCAGCATGGAAATGGTCGACAGACATGCTCGAGGAAGGAATTCTGTTGCTGTTTTCCTAACAGCCCCACCCAGGCAGAATTAAAATCAGTCTGAATCTGCTGTGCCTTCGAAAGAGCTGGACCACCTTGGGAGAAGCTCAAGCTGGGGATGCAGCTAAGTCACAAAAACACCTTTGTGTTCCTGTTTCTCCCTCGCAGGTCACACTGCTGTAGGGGTGAGCAGAATAATTTATATTCACACCAGGTCCTACTTAATTAGAGATTGACCTTGATTTTATTTTTTAGCATTCAAAAGCCTGAGAAATCCTGATCCATCATAGCTTGCTACATGAAGGAGGGTCAGATTCCATTTTGTAGCAGGTGCACCCTGCATTATGCCTACCCCGAATTTCATGCCTTACCAGCCCAACAGAGGTGCAGATAATTATGCTAAAAAGCAGAATGCATATAGACTGCTCCCCTGATATCTTTCAAGGTATATTTGCAGGTAATGACACTACAAAAAACTGCCCAGAACCATATTCTTGACAAACTTTACCCCTTTTTGGGTTGGCAAATAATTTGTGAACCACCCCTGCTTACTACGTATTTATTTATTGTTCATATATATTCCCCAATTAGTTTCCATGAATAATTGTCAACCTGTTAGTTGAATACAATTGATAGTTATGAATATTTGCTACTCATTATGAATGCAGTAAGACAGGTCACCAGGGGTCTTTGTTGTTGTTTCTGCATTTGCATTGGACAACTGGTTTAAAGAGGAGAATAATGAATCCTAATATGAACAGTGTAAAGAACAAAGAATCCAAGTGACAATTATCAAGCAAAAAAACACTTCTGTCAAAATTCTTGACTCAGACATGGTAGGAGTCCAAGAATTAACAAGTCATAATTAGCATAGCCTCACAAATGGCAACAAACAAAATCTTTTTTGTCCATAGAAGTATTCTCAAGTCACTGCCTTTAAGTATTGTTTAAAAATCTACAGTGCCAGACATCATACAACATTCTTTTAAATGTAACAGCTATTGTTTCAAATGCTAAAAATATTTATGTAGAAAACAGAATTTGGTAATAGTTCTGAGCACTTAGAAATACACGAATGAGTCTTTACAGAAATAGCTCTTCTTGACTGGTTATTACAAAAGCTTCACAAGAGGATTGCCATCCTGCATAATTCAACAACAATGCTGTTAAACCCTGTGAAGTAAGCAAGTGAAAATGCTTAAAGTTTTTTTATACATAGTCTCTATGTTAACACTGTCAGGAATTAAACCATTACAAGGAAACTATTTGTGAAGAGTATCTAGGTTTGCAGTTTCACTTGCTCAAGTTATAGTACAGATCTTGAAAGTATGACAAGTTATTTTTTGAACTGACCCTTCTTTGTGTAACCACTCCACCCTGCTGATCCCCTGAAAATCAACTATGCAAAAGCAGGAGTTTCATGAGGAACTCCATATTAAACACCAAGACTGCAAATCAAACACCTAAAAGCCAAAAATTCCACTTATCTTGCTACCGATTCCTCATTAAAACCCTCCCGTCTAATCTGTCTGCAATAGTTTGTCAGTGTTTTGCCAAACAAAAAACTGAAACTTGGAATAGGATGTACCTGGTGACATCAAAAAGTGGCAATTCTGATCCCATTTATTATTACCTGGTACCATCAGCTCAGGTGTTTTATATCAAAAAATCAAATGCTAGCCTGTATTTACAACAATGGGATATCTGCACTGTAAAGTGGATGTCATTGTTGATGTTCCCTTGACCAGGACATGGGGAATTTTTCCCCAGAGCCTTTCAACCAAAACACAATGAAATTCAACACCCCAGCAAAATCCAGTTTCTCTGAATGGCCAAATAAATGTGAAAGCAGTATGTTAAGAGCATTTACAGTGGATAGCAACAACCATTTCAGTTAAATTACATCATCTTCATTACCCAAATTATGACCTAAAGGCAAGATTTAACCCCAGAGAACTCTGCAGTAGATAGGTTGTTCCGGTAAATGAGAACTTGAGAAAATGCTATTATGGTTTATCATACAAAGAACATCACCTTATCCTAACACAAAAAAAAAAAAAAAAAAACCAAAAATCTAAGAATTTAATGGAATTTTATGAAAAAAGATTTTGAGGGAACAGATGATGCATAAAGAGCAACATTAGGAATTAGGTATAATTCCAAGTATTTCTGAATTGAACACACTATGGTCCAACAAACCAAACAAGGACCCCAGGAGTTCACTTGCTGGCATGTAACTGGGATTTGCCCTAATGCTGTGACAAGTGCCACATAATAACTCCAGAGAAAATTAGAAATTTTGAACGGACATGACTGTGGGAAACCTGACAAATAGGACCCAATGCCACATGCTGAGGAAAACCAAAACTGAACATCTGTTCATTAACTGATCTCTGTCCATACTGGGCACTGAACAGGGCTGGGGCTCAGTGTCAAAATAGAATATGTTTATTTAATTAAAATCTCATCATCAGAGACACAACATTGCACAAGTACCCCTGATTTTCTCTTTGTTTAAAAATTCATGCCCTTGTCTTTGGAAACTAGTAAAATTATTTTAATATAGTTCTGTGTGTAATTATTATACACAAAGCCTTGTGTTGCAGTAGGAGGCCTCAGCTGGGAAAGCAGCAAAAAATGAATCTTCATAAAGCTTGAATTTTACAACCTTCACCGGAGGAAAGCTTAATTTTACATCTTTCTATAAAACCATCCCCATGTCACTGGTTTAATCTAAAAGTTAAGATTAGGTAATGGAAGGGTAAAGTAGAGCTTTGATGTTTAGATTTCAGGTCTGGTTGCTAGAAGCACTGTAAATTGGTTCTTCAATAGAAAAAGGTGAAGACAGACAATGGATTAAACCCTGAACAAGATGGCTAAACTCAAAGAAGCCCATATAAATGTACTTTGGCCTGTCAAAGTGAACCACGTGAGGTAGATGGGCTATAGAATGTGGGACTCACCATACATCAGCAATCACAGAGGCACTCTAATCAGGACAGCACTTTAAAGTTGTATCTCAAAGGCAACAAAAAGTGTTGGCTGTGTTTGATTGGAGTGAATGTTCCTTGATTTCATAGTGTCCTAAAACTTCATTCAAGGTTCTCCTGGAAAGGATAAAATAAAGTGGCATGTGGTAATTGGCTTGACGTCCTTCAGGAAAAATCAATAATGAATATGAGTGAAGGGTCAGGAAAGAAACAGATCCACTACTGGGCTAACCTAGAGGGTTTAAATCAAACTAACTAGGTTTGATAAACAGTGAAGTCTCTCTCATCCTTGTATTTTAGGTGAACTCAGTTAATTACATTGCTCCTGAGAGCGAAGTGCTAATTACATCCTGGCAGAATCCCCAGGCAGAACGGGGTTGACACTGGGTATGGTTCCTCTGGGCACTCAGCTTTTCAGAGTCCTGTGGTCCAGACCCACAGCATTCCTGCCCTCCTGCCTTCCTGCCCTGTGTCTCTTCCTCTGGAGTGATGGGCAGTCACAATCAATTATGTGCTCAACAGACACCCCAACCAACCAGGCAGACTGAAAACTCTCATTGCCTGGCAGAGCCAAGAAATGATGAACCGGGGAGGTGAAACAGGGTGGGGAAAGAATGAAAAGATAATTCTGCTGCCAAACATATGGGCAGGCTGAGGTGCCTCTGATGAAGGTGCCACTTGTCTTGCAGATGCTGCTGATCCCAGTCCTTAGAGCAGGAGTGCATTTCTGAAAGCATTTGCCTGTGCATTGGACATGCAAAACAGTAAGATATATGACTTGTATTTTAAATTCCCCTGAGAAAGGGTAAAACCCCTAGGTGGCAAAATTTCATTCTAGGGCTTCGCCCTACCCTCTACTGAAATTTCACAGAACAACTGCTCTTCTACTGCTCGATACTCAGGATTGCAGTTGGAGAAAAAATATAAATATGGCTACACAAGATGGTCCACACATCCTTGACACTTACACCGAGAGGAAAAATTGCTAGAGATCCTCTTTTCCCTCATTTTCTACTGAGCAAATTCTTCTATGCTTCTGTGCACAGGGATAACTGTTATACACTAAAGAAAAAGTTGTTTGCAGGGGCCCCTAATTAATGGTGAATAACACTGGATACCAATAAAACAAGTCCATTTTCCCAGAGTTCAGATACTGGCAGAAAGCTTTTCCTGGGAGACTACAAAGCTAATGAAAAGTCTGTTCATTTTGCAGCTCAGCTACAAACAACATTTCTTCCTCTAGTTTTCCAAAATGAACCTATAGTCATCAGATGTAATTGTTTACCAAATTTGATACTTTTATACAGTATCATTCTGGAGCTTGAATAAGCACAAATAAGGCAGAAATGTAGCTCAGAGAGGAGGAAAGAAATTGCTCATAGAATCCAAACAAGCCTTCATTGTACTTCATGTTCTTTTTAAAACACTGCAGCCTGGCTCTGCTTTTTGTACCTTATTAGCACCATCTAAGGGAAGAAAATGGAAATCACCTAAGGCTGGATAGAATTTGTAAACAATGGTGAAATCTTTTCACTGTGGTTGAGATCTATGTCAGAATATTTCAACTCAAGACAGACAAAATTCATGTTTTAATTCCCGAATTACTTAGAAAAAAAAAGACTGATTAAACTGATCAGTGAAAAAAAAAAAATCAGAATGTTATAATGTAACTCAAGCGTGGTTTTCAGACTGATCTTGATACTCATATGCAGCAATAAGAAATAATAAGAAATAAGTGAAGGGTTTTTTTCTCCACTAATACTTCCAAATTAATAGAAAAGGTATAGGATGTGATGGGCCACGGAAGACTGAAATGATCAAGAAGAGATTGCAATATTTTTTTTAAAAGTAAACTAATATGCACTTTGTTGAGAGGCAGGAAGTGGGAGTTGTTAATGCCTATCCAAAATAAAAACTAAAGGCTTGGGTTCATGGTAATGGCAATTTAATATGACAAAGAATCACCTAATAAATCAACTTGGAAAGCTAATACAGCTCAGCAATTGGCTATAGGTGTAGAAATTACCATCTGGCCACCCAGTGGGGTATTCACTGTCTCTCTTTATATCTCTAACTCAGTATCTGAGTTAGGGCTTTTGTACTTAACTGGCTGAGAGTGCTCCAGCTCCCGACTGGGACATGCTGAGAGGTGCCAGGGCATTAAGGAGCCCCTGACTGGGCCAGTGCCATGAGGAAAACCTTCCTCTTCCCCGACTGGGCCTGTCGGGGTCAGTGCATTCATGAAGAATATTTGAGAGAAAAAACACATAAGGAAGGCACTTTGGGAAATAAAGCAATCACTGACTTCTGAAAGCTGATGTCTTACTCTAGCTTTATGTTTGCTACAGCAAGCACATGTTGTGCTACCTTTTCTCTTCTTCAGTTCAACATTGTCCAGCTGATTACATATCTGTTTTCATCATAAATACTCCTTATACATTAGACTCAATTTGTGCCTTTATGCTGTCTTTTCCTTTTGTCATTGGACATCTGTTTGTGAGTTCCAAAGTCTTTATTTCTTCCGTTTTAAATTAAAAAATAAATTTTATATTAAGCAATTACAAATTATGATAAAGATTCTTCCCTCACAAAATAGCTTTCCCACTGAATACAGAAATAATTTATCAGCAAGTGAGTCATGCTGGCATCTGCTCCATTTGCAAAATAAAAGAACAGCAAAACACAGAGTAAAATAACCGGAATACCTACATAAACAAAAAATCTATAAATAATAGGTTCTTCAATGTATTCAATGTGTTAAAATAATTACATGTAGCACCAAATACAGAGAAATTCAGGTTAGAAATAAGAGAAAAATCTAACAAAGATGACAAACACCCATTGGAGTTCTTTGTCACATTTTATGCAGGGAACTCCATCACGTTCATTTTTAAAGCAGGACATGACATCTTTCCAGAAGCTCTACTCTGCTTCAATTAAGAAATAATTAATCCAAGTCCCCTCTTCTCTGTCATGAAGGAGGTCAGACTAAAAGATCACAATGATAAAAAATAAATTTAATCCCTCTTACCTACACTGTGAATAACTTGTCAAATATCTTTCTTCTTGTTCAAACATTAACATTTCTACATTAAGCACTTGTCCTGTATAACATAATAAATAGTGCTTATTGAGCAAAAACCCTTATCTATAAATAAAAAGATGATTTATTGCTTACACAGTAATTTCCTGTTTTCTCAAAGAAAACTTTCAGAAATTAATTTCCATTTCTATTACTTTACAATTTTAAATGCAAAATTTGCTTTATGTACTCACTCTAAAATATTATTTTCATCTTGGATATTGTAACAAGTATTCTTTCCCAAAGGATTGTCCTCAGAATACATAGAGAGAAAAAAACATAGATGTGAGTGTAGTCTGACTGAGTTTGCTTAGAATTTACAGATTTTACAGAAACAGGCTCAGTTCAATTTGTAGGCTAATTCAGCATCCCTGTAATTTAAGGGAAAAGGATGCAGGAGCTTTCACAGCTAGTCAAAAAAGAAAGACCTGAGGAGATGTCTATCTAAGCAACATATTCAATCTTTTGCTGCAAGTCAACCCATTAATTTACTTGCTTTCATTTTAGCTGTCTCTATAAACAGATGTGGATTGCAGACAGCAAGTAAAACAAAATGGAAACAAAATCTAAGTGGAATAGAAAAAGGCCAAAGAAAACCAATACAAGAAAAAAAGTAGCTGTTTTGACATGACAATTTCACCCTCAGAAACAATTTTCATCTGCCACAACAACAACAGAGCCTGCCTTTACTCTTGCAGTAAGACACACACAGGGTTTATTAAGCCTGTTGCACTCAGCAACCTTCTATGAGCTGAAAAGAAGGACGATGATGACAAATAAAAATAGCCTGGTGGTATAAAGGTTTCGTAATGGCTTATCAGCCTTTTGATTTTCTGTGGCTTCAGCTCATACCTACCTATGCAGAGCTGTAAACACAATGACAAAGCCATCCCCCAGCTGCTGGGGCTGCATGGGGAGCACATGAGAAGAAATATGCACAGAGGCAGATGTCCAGGAGATGCCAGTATCAGAATCAGAACTTGCTTTAGTTTCCCAGCAGAAGGGGGAATACATGACTTGCTGATTTATGCATTAAACCTGTTTGATGTCCACCTCAAACAGCGCGGCTGCTTCTGTTCCCTCTACCTGCACTGCCACTGGAAAGCAGCCATTACTTGGGTCAAACGTTTTCTGAAGGTAAGACAAAAGTTTTTGTCACCAAATTTGTTGGCTGAATAACTTTTACTGAAGTCCATTTACAGCAGCAAGACTTCCACCAAATTTGCACAGTTTTAGTTGACATGCAAATCCACTATTTTTCCTTCTTTCCCCAAACCAGGGGAGGGGTCAGATGTCTTTTTGTTGTCCCAGAGCCTCTGGGACATAGTGATATAAAGCTAAACAAGCTAATGCGGGGGAATGCCACCCTTCCTGGACTATTGGCTTCATAATCTCTGCCAGCACTGCAGGGTCCAGCACAGGTTTAAGGTTCAGGGCTGCCAGTGGCCTGTTTGCCACCACAGACAAGCCAATTGCCCTCCTGGAATAATATTCCTAATTCAGTTATCTTTCTCAAGGAAACAGAAAGTTCCGTGTGATGTACAGGAGCTAATACAGCGAAACAGGACAACGCATATCAGGAAGTCTAAACAATACAGCAGCAGAGGAAACAGTAAAGATTTGCTTCCTTTCATATCCATGCAGGATCTGAGTTCATTACTAGAGCATGCACCTGCTCAGCATGCTGTGTGCTACACAACATACATGATGTCCTTTAATCTAACAAAAGGTGTATATTACACTTCCTTTGGGGAACAGCTTTTGTTTTGATACCTGCCTGCAAATTACTGAGAACATTGCTAGTGCTATAAAACCAACAAATTGTAGCAATAACAGTAAATTGTATTTGTGAATACATTGAAGATTGATCAACCCAAAGTTCATGCCACAGCAAAGATTTCATTTCCACTGAAAAAAAAAGTGGTAAGATGCTCCTCTACAGTGGACTGCAATGTGCTTTTATAAACTCTTTTATATCTTTCAAAATTATGTTCATTGTTCAAGAATTACATTGACTTCAAATCCTCAGGATACTCCAAGAGCACATTAGCTTTATTACTTTAGATTAGCTTTAGAGATAGTACTCACAGTGCATTTGAGTTAACAACTTTAGCAACCCACACATTGAAACACATTTCCTGAATCCCCAGACTTATAGAATCGTGTTCTCCTGTACACTGACACAGATCCAGTGAAGTTAATGCCTCTTTACTATTTTGTTCCAAAGAATAAGGATTACTGGGAAATTATGACCCCACCAAAGTCAGTGACAATTTCCACTTGTGTCAACAGAGACAAGTTTTTGCTTCTAATTTTTAGAAGTCCTCCTTTTTTCCCTACAACATCTTTTTTTTGCATAACCAGAGGATCAGCTTTATCCAGCTAATTTCACACATCCCAACTGATGCTCAAGAAGGTCTATATATGCATTTAAGGAAATGAAATGGATTGCCTTAGGACAATTCAGGAACTGTAGCATCCCAGCCATATTTAGAAAATCTTTTTCTCCCTCTGTAATGTTCAGTAAGTCTGCTGTTGACTGAACTGAGGAGACCTGAGACTGTGAGGTAAGGTGAACATTAGAAGGCAGTGTATAAAGGTAAAAATTGTGACTGGAGGATGACTCAAAATAAGTAGTCCAGCCTCTGTAAGCAAAGCTGAAAACATAAATGCATGAAAAATGACAGTTTGGGCATGAAGATTAGACATGAAGGACATCCTTTAACCATCCTGACAGTCCCTGCACAGTAGCTCTGTTACATGTTCCTGTGTCCTTGCACTCCCTGGAAGAAAGATCCTCATTCAACAACATTTATTTACCCAAGAGCATGGTATTATCTAATTCCATTACTTAACTGCAGTTACTATTATAAAAGTTTTCTGAGGTGTATCTGAGTATCTCTGGCTGCAGGCATATATATAAACTGGGTCTATTATATCTTTTCACAGTCCAGTGAGCATAAGGAGTATTTTTCTCTTTGTAGAACCCTTCTATATATTCAAACATGTTGTAAACCCTCAGTTTCCTTTTTCCTAAACTACACTACACTAATTCTTCTAGTATATTTAACATCTTGTAAGCAAGAAAACAACCTCAAGAGAAAAAACGTCTTGTCATTCTCCTTGGTTGAGTTCTTAGAAAACTGTACTAACAGTACCACAGAAGATGGAAAGAACAAAGAAGATGGAATTCAACAGCTGTTGGATTCTCCCAGAGTTACCTTTGGCATGGTAAGATAATGTCAACTCATGTTTAGTTTATGAAAAGCTGTAGGCTTGGTCAGCTAATAATGCCTAACTAATTATTCCCTGTTTAAATACTGTACTTCGAGATTTTTTTCATCTAAAGTGTACATTTGCATAAATATTTGCATGAGTGTAAGATTTTATCTTATTATTGCCAGAGTTCACAAATTTATCAAGAATTCTGATCATTTTCTGCAAAGCTGCTTCAACCCCTTCTAGATGTTACAACCTACAAAATCTATAAAACAAACTCAATTCCAGCAGCCAAGACCTTGATGAAAATATAGACGTGAACAAGACCAACCAGAGTTCACTTAATATATGTCCCTGACATGACTTGGTTATTGACATCAATTACTTATTTCAGTACAGTTTTCAAACAGGTGTGGACATACACTACAATGATTTTGTCTGGAAAACACTCTCTTTCTGCTTCAGGAATGGCATGCTGGGGTGTGCTGCTTACCTCCTGTATCCATCTGACAACTGAGAACATTAATTTATAGTGACAAACAACCTTGCGCTTATTTAAGTCTGTACCTCTTTTCCTGCAGTCTCCTTATGCAAATTGAGCCTGGCTGAGTATCCTGATCCTCCTGGAGTACATTTTACTATCCTGAGGTCATCTTTAGAGTTTTTCTTTCAAACAGCTTTCGTATTTAGAGTGCAAAATACAGTGGTTCTTTTTGATCCTGACTCTCTACCAGGTAACAGAATTTTCACATGATCCTTTAATAGAAGAAACTTGCAAAAGTCCAGCCTGACTGGTTTAGGGGGATCTATTGCCTCTCAGGTTAAGATACAAGGGACACGTAGTTGCCCATCCACTTGTACCAAAACCTCCACCACAGCCATTTCTAATCTCCATCACATAAATCCTAAGACATTTGACAGGAATAACTGGTGTTTGCCTGGATATAGAGAGTAAAGCCACGTGCAAAGCATAGCCTCAGGACAAGAGGGGGGATTTAAAACTTCTACAGATTTTTGGAGTATTTCCTGGGAACATCCACTGGCGTTCTTCAGAAGTATTACATAAACTTGGAGAGAAAATTACCTCTGTGTCAGGAGGTTATATAGCAATATCTATGGAAAGGGAAGGAGAAATCACTCACCTTGCTCCATTTAGTGAAGAAAAAAAATGTACCACTAGAGAAAGTACATCAAACCCACTATAGGTAGCCTGTCATATTGTTTGTCCATGTATCCGCTTCACACAAGTATTCCAGTACTCCATTTCCTCCTCCACATGGCAAAAACTTGGATGAGGAAGAAGCCAAAAAGAGCAGCACAGAGCAGAGGATGGTTTTTTTCACTCTCTAAAGAAGTCCTTTTCTTTCTGTATTGTCAGTTCCAGCAGCAGAACCACTGAGCACCATCTCATCTTTTGCCAATTCACTGACTTAGGCTGCAGTCATTGTCTCGGCCATTCTGTATCTTTTCCCATACTTATTCACAGGGAAGGACAATTAGCTTCCAACAAGTCATACTTTGCACATCTTGCTTTATTCTCCAACACAGTACAGTGTCATCTTTGCCCTTTGAGATCATGTCTTATGAATTTTCTTATGTTCTATTACCTCAAAATGCTCTAAACAGACTAAGATGAAGATGCACACTGCAACTCAAACTAAATAGTTTCCTTTACAAATAATATTTATTTATTACTCAATCCCTCTTGATGAACTTTTTCCATTGAGGATTCTACCCGTGCTTAGCAGTATCACCCCTGTTATAGTGCCGGCACCCTTGGTGACAGAAGCAGTTTACCCCTAAATTTTTTTCACTCCATATTCCAGAATGATGCATTTCTGTTTCATAACTGTTCTTTCCTGACCTCTGTGGGTCACATCCTTGTCCAGCCCAAAGACTTCAAAGCATATTCTTGCCTTGTATCTTGTTACTATAATGCTCAGTAGATACAAATCGTCGTTGTTGCATAGATTTTAATAGTTTAATTTTCTACAACAATTTCCTTCTACTAAGATGAGAATAGAGATAGGGTTTTACTGGTCCAGAACTGAATCCTCAGCTTCCTGAAATCTGTAGTCAAACCCAGTCAAAAGCAGATTTTAAAATATACTGAAAATGGATTTATTAAAATATCAATACGGGTTCTTCCAAAGCTTCCCTCAAAACACACATCTTACCCAGGGCAGTCCTGCCTCTCTCTGAACCCCCACTGTGCATTACACCCACTCCTCAATAGCTGCTTCTTTCTCTCCCACACGTGACTCTCTGATCTTGCTGGTGAGGAAGGAGGCAGCCTCCACTCAGTCCAGCCTGTTTCAGCAGGTGGCTTCTTTACTACAGCCATCTGTTTTCTGTACTGCAGCCAGCCAATCTTTTTCTTCATTGATGTATATGACACTTATTTTGAACCCAAGTCCCCAGAAATTAGATGTAATTGTGCAATGATTAGTGGACATGGAGCACAGGCACGACTTCCAGGTTCCTGTTCAGCTTAATCCAGGCGCTTCTGGTGGACATTCATGTGCACCAATCTGGCAAAAGACTGCTGCCCCATAACCTGCAGACAAGATCCCTGCATCCTCATCACCTCCTAAATGGCAGTTTACTACAGTTAAGCATGTAAAAAGCCTGAGGCCACCCTTGAATTCGGCAGAGGGAAAACAGGAGTTGGAAAATGCACACAAAAGGTTTTGGTATTCTGATAACAGTGTTGGATTACATGCTATGACAAGTAGGGGGAAAAAAGATGATGAGACAAAAGAGAGGAGAAGACAAGCAGATCATATTAAAGGAAGAGAGGATACATTCTTCATATGCAGCTTGCCTGAACTAATCAGCATTTTTCTCTTAATTTGTATTAATTTTGCAAAAATCCATTTTTTCTCATCTGATTCAAATTACCAAAGAATAAGCAGCTTGGGTTCCACTACATGGACTGATAAATAGTTGCTTTGGTCTTTAGCAGTCTGCACTTTTCAAATTATTGAAGTCTCCCAACCTTGAAAGATCTGTCTTCATTTCTGAGACTGCCACACAGTGATTCCTGAATCCTCTCCAGCAACATTACAAGGCCAGATAGAGTAGCAGGGCAAGTGCCTCTGCACCAAGCTACACTCCTGTCTACTCCTGAGCTTGTATCTTGCAATATTGAGATGCACACGGTTGCTGCACTGCGGACAAGCCAGACACAGCATTTCCCAAACTATAAGGCAGGGACTCCAGAGGCTCCTAAGGGCCAGGAGGAGAGTTAGAGAAAAATTCAAGGAAGATTTCCGTTCAGAAAACTGTGTGAGCTCCAGTGGGGAGAGAAGCAGCCACGGAGTTCACTTGCAAGGTGAACACGGATTTTGCCAAAATCTACATGTTTTTTGAAGCTTCCCTTTTCCGCAGGGAAGAAAAGTTCACACTACATGTATGCACTCCAGAGGCACTTTTGTTAGGGGTAATTTTAGTCCTGCTCATATCTGGCTGGTTTGATTCATTTTCCCACAAATGTATTGGTGTGTTGCTATTCCGATCACGTAAAGACCAATATGAGCCAGTCTTGTGCATTTGAGCCAGGTTTGCAATGAAGTGGGAGACAAGACTTGCACAGCTCACTCAGTGCTAAGCACAGTGTAAAACATAATCCTGCCCCTTGCTCAGAGGGCCTCTTCCCAGCTCCAGGGAATTTAAAACAGAATCAGCCATATACTGCACAGCAGGACCTCCAGTGGCTGAGCACAAGCAGGTCAGTGGGGGTCTGTCAGATGAAAATGTTTTGAGGAATTTCAGATTTCTCTCCTGTATCTTCTAATTTGTTTTCTCAAGGTCTTTGTGACTCCCAGCATATCTATTTGATAGGCAAATACTCAACAGAAAAATCTTTTCATACCGTGTATAGCTTTTCTACCTAATTCTTCCATAACCTTACAGTAAAGACAAAGCTAATAAAATAAACTACTTTTTTCTTCCTCCCACTGAGTTGCTAGGTTTCTTTCCTCATTAACACTGTATAATACACCCTTGATTTACAGCCTCACTAAACTTCGAGAATTTTTTCTGTAATACAATTATAAAGTTTGTTTTAAAGATGAAACATGGGCATTTAACCTGTCAAAAACAAAGTTCAAGCCTGCAGCTCTCTGTGTTTCTGCCACTAAAGATAACAGACCTGATCCTGCAGTTTTTTTCAGTCAAGGAAACCTCTCAAGTTTGAATGGGAATTTCGGGTAAGCAAGGATTCGTGGTGAAATACAGCTTCAAAGCCCCGCTATCCTGTCCAAGGGCACAATAAATTGCTCTCACATTGGGAGTCTAACGAAGATAAAGGGAAAGGAATCCTCCCCTCAGTCTGGCATCCCAGTGCTGCTAATGAGTTGTAAGGATAACAGCAGCAGCCAAAGCACCTATATACCCTCTAAAGGAGGCTGTTTCAGTGGGAGCAAAGCTGAAACAGAATTAAACACTGTCAAAAGAGCCATTTTTTATGTACACCGCTGAATATTAACTTGGTGTCAGGTCAACTAGTTACAACCTATTGTAGCTCACTCCCTCCAGAGAGGAAATCTCAATGACAATACTCAGCTGATGACATTGAACAATCAGAGGGCACATCCAGCACAGCGTGGTCTTGATCTCAGTCAGTTTTCTCAATACTCTTCATTTTTAGACTTTTCACTTCTGAATACACTCAGTGTCACCAAACAAGTCAGAACTTCTAATGTCAATGCCATTTTTCAGGGCACAAGCTATGCCAGCTACACTTATTTATCTTCATTCTAAAAGTGAACACAACCCCCAGCTAAGACAGTCCCACTTTCTTTCCCGAATATCTCTCCCCCATTCCCATATGCACTGCAGACATGATCTTTTGTCAGTGTGCTCTAGGGTAAATCAGGATTCAGTTAAAAGTGGCGAATTTGTAACAATCTGAAACAGGAAATCTCAAAACAGGACCTTAAATTTCTAGTGCTGATAGTTTAAGTCATGGACTGATTCAGCACTGAAATTTTGCTGTACACTTCCAGTTCTCTGAGTGACTCTATTAACAAATGCCCTAATTAATTATGGAGTCAATTCCTGCAATCACCATGTACTCACCATCTCTGGTGTCATTAACTGTTATCTCACAGTACATTTTACTATTAACAGGCCACGGAATGAAACCAGAAACTCAGAGGAGAAAGCATCAACACAAATAAGCTCTAGGGCAAATGGAGAGAAAGAGAAAGCAGTTACAAAAATGCCCAAAATCCTGTTTTATAAAGGGAGCATACAAATACACTATAATGAACCTGAAGATAATTGCATTTAAAATTTTCTCCCCTGTTGGATTGCTGAGGAGACAAACGCTCTTGGAGCTTCAGGGTTCATGTAGTCTAGCCAAAAACACAAACCCAAGGGTTAATTAAAAAAAAAGGAAAAAAGGAGAAAGAAGAGCAGAAGAAGCAACATATAATGAGGGAATATTTGGCATGTATACTAAGGGGGGAATCAACGTTTCAGTCACGGCAAACCTTCCATCAGATTACTGGGGGAACATAACAAAAGTGCCATCTAGCTAGAGAAATTAAGTATATCTAACATAAGAATCAGGACAGGTAGTGATGATGAAGCATTGTTTTCATTCCATGTTAAATTTGATAGTGCACAGCATTCATGAAGGAACAGCTCAGTTAAACCAGGAGCAAAGGGAGTCACTTAGAGATGTCAAAACATATGTCAACTACATGTCATGATACAGATACCAATGAAGAATTACTCAAATTTCCATGTGGTCTGGATGTGTTTCTACCACCCAAAATAAGATATACAGGGCACATTGATAATGCCAAGACCCATGCAAAAGTCCCTATTGCTGTTTGCATCAACTAATGACCTATCTTTTTTATAACAGTGTATTCAAAATATCACTAATAAAAGCATGTTCTGCTGTTTTGTAATGCTTGGCAGACTCTAATTCTTTGTTCTTTCTATCTCTTGAATCTTACCCAGCCCATTTCCCACTTGCCAAATATTTCTGCATCTTTCTAATCACTCCCAATCTCATCTCTCCTCTACTGCTCCCTTCTCTCTTTTCCTTCTCCCTCTCTCTTCCCAATGCCATTCATCATCCAACCCCACTCCCAGTTTTCCTTCCTTAACACCTTCTTACAACAGATACAGCAAGTCTAATTTTGTTTTCAGAGAAGAATATGTAATAATGAGTAAAGTCCTCCAATGCTTTGTGTATCTAGCTTGACCAGAAAAGCATCCCAAAATTTTCAATTTCTCTTCTTAAAAGTCTTGAAAAAGAAACCTTTCCACTGTACAGGGAAATGAGCAAGAAATCTAGTGTCCTTCACTGCATTTGTTGTCTTTCCAATGTCTTTGGATTACACAGAATGGATACATTTCAGGAAAATGACAGTCTTATTAATGCAAGTAGTATATGGTTGGTGCAAAATGTGTAACAGTGAATTAGTATTTAAAATTACAGCAGCATTTATACACATTTAGAGAGTTGGTTCTTGCAATCACAAATGAAATACAGTAGCCACATACTTTATGGCAGCAAGAGCACTCAAGGAAAAGCTATCGTATGATACTGCTAGGAGAGACTTCTAATGATTATTAAAGTAGTGGGAAAACCTAGAGCCTAAAGCAGAGGTGGTGTATCAGAGTCCTGCTGCTTCTGAAGCTACAGCAACACATGCTGACCCCCTTCACATTTCCAGTTCTCAAGTCCATACAAAACTCAGTTAATAAAATCTCCCCGAACCAAGGCAAAAAAACACATTTCCCCTTGTGTCCATGCAGTGGCAAAACACTTGGATAAAAAAAATTATATGTAACTGCCAAATTTCCTTTTGCATTACCTGTATGGAAGGCTGACCTCAGTATTTGGATGAGAACTTTATACACACAGCAGCATTAGTACTGTAATACAGAAAATTAAAAAGTCTGTACCACCAACCCTTTTAAGGTTAGGGACATAAATAGGATTGAGCTGCTTATGTAGGAAAAAATTCTTTCCAGACAAGAAGAATTACTTTACCATCAAGAACATGTACTTCAAGATAAGAGTAAACAATTCAAATAAAATATCTGCCATACCATGATGGGAGCATCCCTCTCTTCACACACGCCTCCTTTCTGCGTACCCCAGAACAGGCAGTTCCTTCCCCTTTTGGTTGGCTGCAAGTGTATCCTATGGTGTCCCAAGTCCCTTGGCAGGACACATCTCCTACATTGTGAGACAGTGCAGGTGATCAGGGAATGAAGCAAAAGCAACATCCCATCATCCTCGTTACAGATCTAAAGCCCATATGAATTCAGACCACAACCAGACCTCATTCACTTCAGTCCCTGAGAACACACACTCCCACCTGCAGCAAACCACACCATTTCCCAAACACTTCTCAAAGTTTATCTTCATTCTAATTTAAATATTCAGAAAGATATCATCTTGGTGCACCACAAAGGTAGCCAAGGAAGAAACCAAAGTTGATTTTGTTTTTTTTTTTCCCTGGTTAAAGCTTATTTAAGAGAAAGAAAACAGAGTTTAAGAAGAATCATTGAGCCTCCCCCTCCTTCCGAATACTGCTTTCCACTTTTAAATCACTGTGTGCCATCTGGATGAGCACCTTATCACTAGCCAACAGGGGGAATTCAGTGTTTGTATTTATATTTGCATTTATATGGCATTTTCATACACTGTATCTCAAAGCACTGACAGAGCAATGAATCACAGACCTGGGGAGTGGTGACTACACGCACCGCGGCAGCAGCATCGCACAAACGGTACAGCTGGAAACGCTTTGGGTGCTAATTAATCTTGGCTGCTACTAATTCAGAGAGAGGAGAACCTGGCTTGACAGACTTGGCTCTGCCTTACAGTTTGGAGGATTGCTCAGAGACACAGCATTTAAAAAATTTGCTTTGGGAATGCCTGACGCAGCCTTTCATTGAGAGGATGGGACCAGCACAGTGCTCTCGAAAGTCAGCTTGTGTTGTAGATGCTTGATTAAAGTACCATAGCATATCATGGGGTTCAAGTAATTTTTTTCTCTTATTTGAAAATATTAATATAGCACATCTGAGATATTTGGGAACTTAGGAAATCAGTTCATTTAGTAGGTGGGCATTCAGAAAAATCACTGAGTGTATTCGTGAGGGGAGAAAAACCCAACAACAAATAAAAACACCAAAGAAAACCCCCCACAACAGAATTACTCAGCTTTCAAAGGATGACAAGAATGTAAAATTCAGTCTGCTCAGTTTGGCTCAGGCTATTTGCAAAACCTGGATATGGCTTGGAAAACAAGGGGATCAGACGAGAGCATGTGATTCTCATCCCTCTTTGAGATTCAGAGCTGGTGACAGTGCAGATATGAGACTACTGTTAGGAGCAGTAAGACCTGTTCTGCTATAGGGACTAACCCAGTGATCCTGCAACTAATAATGCAGTCACTTAGGTGCACATCACTCTGCTTCCCACAGAAACTGAGGCACTTCCAGGGTCACTAAAGCTGCCCTGTGCTGTCAGCAGGGAGGAATTGCTGTATTTGTGAGGCCAGGATTCCTGTAGGACAGCCCCTTTTATGTGATGGAAAGGAATGGTAGTGTCTCCCAACAGCCTCCTTCTGTGCCTCATGCAAAAGGTTGCCACATCAGAGCCCCAAATAATTCATGTTTCTCATTTCTCAGCCCTCTCATTCTGTCCCACTCACACCAGCAAACTCAGCTGTACTGCTGAGACTGCAGACTGCTCTGATTAATTGCTCTCATTACAAGCTCATTTTTTAAATTTCCTTTCATTTTAATGCAGAACTTTTCTCTGGAACCTGAATTATAATAAGCAAAAAGCAGCAATAAGTATGAAAACAGGTCCCAGTGGCTGGCAAGAAGTGACGGCTTCACCAAAGGGAGAAAAATGAGAAGGCAGCCCCCCTCAGAAGAGAGGAGCTAATGATGAGCAATCACAAGCCAAGTGACCTGCAGACATCCATAACAGGGGCTGGCACTCATGAGAGGAACAGCAAGAAGCAGTACTGCAGAAGGGCTATGGCAAGTGCCCTAGAAACCTGGATAAACTCTGCCCTGCTTCAGGTGCTGCTGGAGAGGTCAGATAATGATAGGGGCTACATACCAAAGGACAGGAGAGGCAAGTGTCTTTACAGAAATGGCACATTTCCAGCAGGATTTTCTTTGAGATAAATGAAAAAGATAAGATGAAACTCCAAGCAGTTCTCAGAGGTGAATCAGAGGACTTGCTGTGGACTCACCAGAAGCATGGAGAAATAGCAGATATCACTCTCTCTTCACTTTAATGCCAACAAACACTTTGAAACAGAATGAATGTGAATGCGAACTTGAGAAATTAGGGGGACAGAAATATGTTGTTTTCTAAATGGATGAAATATTGGAATTACTGAATACAGCAGTCCCAGGCTGTTATTCAAATGCACTGCCAGTAAAAGGGTGCACGATGATTGTTCTTTATGGGTTGTTTTCCACAAGTTCAATACTCAAGAAAGGAATATTGTTCTATATCAGGCTTGAATGCATAAGCTTACACCTCTATCACAACAATTTGGCTGTACTGAGGTGTAAATTATAATTTAACTTACCTTGCCCTGGCATATTCTGGAGTCAGCCAGTTGCTATGTGTTCAAAGTTTTGGTGTCACAAATCAAAGGTTCTTAACAACCACTGTTGATTATGGAAAAGAAAGAATAAAGTCTGTCTATTTTATGGAATAATATACTGTTTATTACTGAATACTATTTGCTGTTTGAATACTACTAACAGGGTGAGAACCAGTAGAAACATGATACTGCTGTAAATCTCCAAATACAGGGAGGCAGATCAGGAAGAAGTTTCCATTTTCTCCAAACAACATTCCCATTTCATCACTGGCAGACACAATTCAAGTCAGCCATTGTGAGCTATAGAGATAATACAGCTCCTCCAGTTATGAAAACAGAGTTAAGAAAAACCCAAAAGAGGTAAAAACACAGGTCCTGAGCCTAGATCTCCTTACATTTGGTGTTCTTCCCATTGTAACAAAAAAGAAGTGATAATTTGCAACACAGGCCACATGTAAAGTTATGCTAATTTAAAGTACAGGAGCACCTAATACAACATAATGTTGCAGTTATTAAATACTTACTGAACTCTAACTTCAAAAGCAAAATTTTTTGCAACACATGAAGGATAAGATATTCCTGTATTTAGTGAAATGGATCATTAGCTGAGTGCTCAGTAAACAGCAACCTTGCCCTTGACCTTCCTTGCCACTAGACACCTGCTTAGCAGTCATTTATGGATGCTTGACTAATAAACAGTTCGTCTCTATGTTCAGTCCTTGATAGCTTAGACTGCCTGACATTTCTCAGTTGCTCTGCATTGATGTATGCTATTGAAAAACAAGCTAATCTACCAAACCTGTTTCTTTGTGATCATGCTCTGCTTTTCCCAGTCCTTAATTTTTGCCAATTAAAATGAATTCTTTAAGGTTCACAGCCCAGAAATCTCATGTTCCCTGACATCTCAAGCTGTGGTTCGGTTCAGAGACAGAGGCAATTCCTCCAGAAAGCCCAGTCTGACACAATCAAACACATCTTGTCAAAGTCCTGCTAATCACAACCCTGCACTTAATCACATCAGCTTTTTCAGATAACTCCAGACAGTATTCCATTCAGGGATTCTTAAAAAGCTCAATATAACCCAGTATTCAAATAACCCAGATCACAGCTTATTCATCAATTTGATGCTGCTTTCTGCAAATATGTCATTATTCATTAAAAATGGTGTCATAATTTGATATACAAAGTTTCTGAGAACTCGCTTACATTCTGCAAGTTGCCCAAATAGAGATCAATGTCTTGGGGAAATGCAGCTGGTTTTCTGATGTTAGTTTTTGCACATCAATTAAAAATAACATTCCTCAACTGTTTAACTCTTAGCCACCCATGCACCTTGACCCTAAAGTTATATTACAGCTGCAGTGCAAAATATTACTTAGTCTCCCTGCTTCTCAGAGTCATTAATGAGCAGAAGATATTTTCCAGTAAAAAATTTAGACCAGGTAGAATGTCATGACTGTGAGAAGAAAGTAAGGTTGCTCATAAAGTAGCTACAGGGGATGAGAGAAATCTCTTCACAGGAATGCTTGTGTCCAGCACAGAGGTGCAAGCAGTACCATGCCACACCACCACTTTATTTACAAGGCCAATTTTGAAGGAAAGGAAACAGAGACTCTGCAGCCCCTCAACAGTAGTCTCTCAAAGCAACCAGGGGTGTTTTGCATCTCGAAGAGCTGTGTAAATGCAACCCCCACCGAGTTCAGCAGACACCAGCAAAGTTAGCCTGTGCTGTTGAGGGCCAACAGCTGTTTCAAGCCCCAGCTGCCCCTGTTTTCAGTTAGTGGGAGTACTGTAAATCCCCACACATTAATGAAATGAGAGTGAGGTTTGCTGACTTTAGTGATCAGTAGCACTTTAACTCCTGCTTCCCAGTAGCCCTAGTAACCAAACAGCAAAATACATGATAGGCAAGCCCCCAGATGCTCTCATTAAAAACTTCCCATGATTTTAATGTTATTTAATGGAGAAAATAATTTTAAAATATCCAGCTATTTTCAGTGTATTATAACCTTCAAAGCTTGCGTGCCTTCAAAGGGAATTTCCATTTCTCCTGAGAGTTATTATTTAAATCAAATATTATTAAATAATGTTAAATCAGTTCATTTGTAAAGAAAATAATTAAAGTCACACTAGGTATAAGAAGAAGAGGATGACTGATCTGACCTTTTAATTAAATGATTAACACTAGTCAGCAACAACACATTGAAATGACAAAGGGAAAGTGACCTTTTTACATCTTCACTAAGAGTGGAAACAGGGCACCATCAGCATTTAAAGCTTTTCAAATTGTAAGTTATAGAACCACTCACCTCAAAAATCATTCATAATTACAACCTTCCAAGTTATATATGGAATACATAATCTGCTCAGTGCATGGAAAAATAGCCATTCTCAAAAGTGACCAAGAGAAAAAAGGTCAGCCTGTCATATTTTACTAGTATTTGTCTTAAAGTCTACAAAATATATTCCTATGAAACAGATGGACTCTGCATAAGTGACTCTGTCAAAGCCATTATGAAAGTAAGTTACCAAAGTGTTTAGATATAAACTGGACTACTCAGTGAAGTCATGAATACTTGACACTAAAAGTGAAAGACATTGTAGGGCTTTCTTGCCTAGCTATAACTCCACTTTTATAAAAATAAAGGCAGAAATAAAGAAGGGGGGGGAGGGGATGTCATCACATAAAGAAATTGAAAGTTGGTTAAGACAAAGAAAGCAAATTTATTTTAAAGACTTCTTTAACTTTCTATATTTTGAAGTATGGCTTTCAAATTGAATTAATCTCAGCCTGAAAAACAGGTTAAGGTCTTCCTGTTATCTTAACACAAGGAATTTACAGATTCTATGTGTTTACACCCTGAATGAAGCAAAGATAAAAGAAAATTGAAACTTACAGATTTTTTTTTTCTGGCTTTGTGGTTTATTCCTTAAATAAACTACATAGGCTTCAAGCACACAGTGACACTCAAGTATCTGCAGTAGCTATATAGCACATAGCTCTGAAATGTATACTGCCAAATATATAGTCTGCTTCTACAATTTTCTTGTAAACCAAGTAGGAGGCAAGAGTATATCACATTATGAGCTACATTTTTATTCAGATCCTCTGATCCAGTCATATTCTTTCCATCAGCACATGTAATCTAACATCTGGAATTTTGTTTTGCACTGTTTTCTATGACTGAATAGGGCTAAGACTTTAAGTTCTGGCAGTATTTTTGGACACCAACACAGTTCTAAAAGAAGCCTGAACCATACTTCTATTTTCTTTGATAACACCTGGCCCTTTAGCCAAGATCAAGGGCAGTATCAGTTCAATACTTGAGACACTTTCTCCCAGGAGACTCAGCTCTGCACTAAAAAAGAGGACTCAATGATATTGAAACTTTTCTATGACCTTGTATTAATATCCAAGTCACTGAAGTGTATGGCCTTATTATGGATCAGCTGGAGCTTCTTTAACCCATTTTAGTGTCCCAGCTTTTAGCTGTATATGGTTTGGACCCCTATGCTTATTTTGATCATCTGTTTTTCCATTCTTTATCGCATAAGAGTGGTATATATACCTCTCCAAGGATGAATCCCAGTACAGCTACAGCAAGCTATATGAGCATATATATTTTTACAATATTTTATAGGCTGCATTTCATCATTTGCTTGCTTATCTGTTTTTCTGTCAACACAGACATAACTTCTGTTTCATTAGAATAATTTCAAATATAGGAAAACACACACAGAAAAAAACCTATTTCATTTTTATTTCATTTAAACCGTATTCTTTGAAGTCTGCAGAACATATTTAGTTGTATGCCTTTGCAAAATCCATCCAAACACAAGAGTGAAATGAGCTGTACAGATGTTCCATATAAAAAGAAATCGGTAAAAGCTCTACTGCATCTGACTTTGAGTCTGATTTCTACTGCACGAATATACAGTTACCTTACATTGATAAAACATTTTCAACTAACACAACATCCAATTCATTGATATTGTGTATTTTTGTAGTTATTTCCTCCTAGGAAAAAATGAGGTCAAAAATATAAACTGTACACCTAAAAAATGCAAAAAGTCTGTAGGATTCTCTTAAGTCAGACATTGCAGCATCAGACATATAAGACATCTCTGTCTAAGGGAGCTCACATGCAGACATTTTGTTCCTCAACTGTTTAACTGTTAGAACAGTTAATAATAATAATAATTTAAAAAAAGCCTATAGTTCTTTGCTATCTTAAGAAGAATTTCCAATATGTTACTTTGAGATTTTGACCAGGATGACAGCTTCCTGACTGTGCCAAGAAGTTATTGGCTTTTGTGGATTTTTTTTGACCTCCGCAACAATAATGCATAAAAAATAAAGAGAAAAAACTTACCTCTTTATTTCTAACTTATCGGGGTTTTGTTATCTAACCCTGAAGTGAAAGAAATTCTATGCACTTTCCCACATTTGTTTCTCATCTTTGCAAATCCCAGTGGCTCCACAGTCTCAAATGTGAGATAATCTGTAGATCAATGAGGGCGGATGTAAAACTCTTGCTAAGCCATGTTTTCCCAGCTGGGGGTAAATTCACTTGCCTGTATGTAAAATTTCCTAATTAGAAATGTCAAGTCTCTGTTAAAAGCTTCCAGAAATTGATGCTGAGCATTACAAAAAGTTAACTGTTCCATAGCTGTGTCTTATCTGACTCTTCAGGAGAAACTTTCCCATATTGTTTATAATTAGGGCTACACTGGTGGAAGAATTTCAGAATTTTCCCAGATGGAGATTTCTGCCTATCAGCCATAACAACAGCCCTTGGGATGTGTCCCAGGAGGATCAGAGCTCAGGCTTTGGGCATTCATTGGGGGTAGTTGCTCAAGTCCCAGAGACCCCACCATAGTCTGAGTCCACTTCAAATAGACAAATTAGGAAACTCCTTGATTACCACCCCACTAATATAGCCTGCAATATTGTTCAGCTCAGAGAGGAGCAGGGTAGTCCAAACTATGTAATCCCTAGGTTATAGAAATGAGAACAAAAATCTGGGGTTCTTTCAGTGTTTATCTTCATGTCCCTACCATTGGTGATGGATCTATTGAAATTCTGATTTCAGTGTGAGATTGGTAAAGGTAATATAACATATTAAAAATTAATAACCTGTCCTCCAATTATGATGGACTTTTCATCACTATTACATAGTTATGCTCTGGATGGTTCTTTGCAATGTTACTGTATTTCCTGAATCTCTCTATAATTGGAAGACATTTCAGAATAAGGGCACAGTTACAATAGTAACAATTTTCCTGTATTAAAACTCTCTTATTGATCAGAACAATTTGGTAAAATTGCAGAACATTGAGATTGGTGGAAGTGGGAAATTACTTTAAAGATATGCACAGAGAAGAGTCCTGACTCTTTATTACAAACCACTAACAAGTTCATTGGGGCAGAGGTGTTGACCAAGCCTTGTGTGAACATGGTGTAATGCCAGAATCATGGCATTCAGTTTACCCCTATTTCAACTGAGGAGTTTTTGTCATGAAAAAACCTCATGCCTAGACTTTGAAATTGAATATTCCTTTGAATAACTAGAGACAAATTCAAGGCATTATAGTCATTATATGCTTCTTCAAAGAAAAAGAAAATTTGGAGTTGTGTTCTCAGTTAAGCTGAAACTAAATAGGATAAAGAAAAAAGAAAATTATAACAAACACCTATGAAGATGTTCAGTCACATATTTTCTGAACTGTGAGCCAGAAAGTGGAACCTGTAAATACAAGTTATATTGTGAGTCGATCTTGCAACTGTCATCAACATTTCACCTCAATGTAACAAAGTATTCTGAAATTTAGACAGGTTCAGCTCTCTCCAGTAGACATTCAGGGCAAAACAAAACTCAGAAACCAAGGAGAACTAGGCCCTGCTGCCAGCCTCACTTGTAACACCCAAGAAATACATTATTTATACCTGCTTATCCAAAGAGAAATCTTGACATATACCTGAACAAATAATGTCAGAAGTCACCTGCACCTTTTTTTGTGCATCTGAGCTTTCTAATATAGTATCAGTAATTGTCCTCCCTGCTTAGGCTGATAGCTATGGAATAACCTGTGTTTCACTCCCACTTGCAGAGTTCCAGTTATTGCTGTGATTAGGTGGTGAATAAGTATAGGGCTTCAGGTCTTGAGTGCTATTCTCTCCTTATGAGCAATCAAACAACTGAACTGCATTCTTCGTAAAATGACTGGAAAGCCTGAACTTGTGCTCGTATTTTCTCTCTTATGGAGGAGAGAGTAAAAGTTAAATCAGCATGAGTTTTTTGTCACACTTTAAGTGAAATGTCTTCCACATTGCAAAATGGCTTTCAAATAATGAGAAAACATGAACGTGGATGCCACGAGTAAGTGAAGTGTTTCCCAGGAAAACAGCAGTTTCATTAGAGGAAGAAAAAATAAACACATTTTGGAAAGACAAATACGTTTGGACTGTAAAGGGGGGTCTGAAGGGTTGTTCAAAGGCTCACCATTTGATACCAGTGCTCATACATAACAAATATCCTTTTGTTCTGTTTCATTCTACTTATACATAATGGCTACTTAGTGGGTTTCAAAGACAAGTAAGAGAATAATTGAAAAAGGAACTAAAATGGGTTATGTCCTCAGTGAAGTTTCCATTTAAGAAAAAGCTACTAAAGCCTGGTTAACCTGCCCTTAAAGAAATAAAAGTTAGATGGGCTCCAGTGACAGTAATTAAGATTAAGAGAGACCCTTCTCCTCACATCATTCTAAAAGCAGGTTACGGTTACAGCAGAAAAATAAAAAAGTGTAAGCGAGTATTTCTTCACACGGTGTAGAATGAGCTCGTGGCACTCACAGAGCAGGGCACAGTCACTGGTGGGAAAGGCAAGAGGTGACAGCAACACTGGCAAACTCAGTGAGAAGTGATCACCACAGGAGCTGGAAGAGGAAATCCCCCCAAGAATGCTGTATGAAGCACCTATGTATGCTCTGAAGCACCAGTCTGAGATGTCTCTCTATGAAAAAAACTGGATACTGATGGTGATATTGTGTCATTTCTTGTGATTAGATTACTACATGTCTGAGGTTTTTTTCCTTTAAGTAAGACCTTCCCCCAGTCCCACACACCAAATAAATGAGAACAGAAATCGCTTTGTACCGAGAACCAGAGATCTGATGAGTTCAGGAAATGAAATATTAGCTTGCTAGGAATAAAATATTTCAGAGCAGGACAGAACTATGGTTTCATCCTTTCCTTTGCTGGGGGATGGAGTGCCAGCAGGCACTTCTCTGCTGCCCAGCATGTGGCCAGAGGGGTCTGGCATGGCAGTGGGCAGGGAGCCTGGCAGATGTTCAGCCTTCTTGGGCACTTGGAGTTCAAAATGCTCATTATCTCCTGCAGAATGAAATCAGCATGTCGTAGAGAGTTGAACAATATGTTCCACTGACCGGTGGCTGAAAGAGCTCCCGGGGCCACCCCGCTGAAGAAGAGTTAATAGATTTGAGCATTAGACTCCTGGGGGTCTCTGCTGGCATGAGGCCATTGGTAACAGGCGTCACAATTGTTTGTCACTGTCACGGGGTGATTTAATTAGCGACTGAGTGAACAAATGTGTGGCACTGGGTTAGGTAAACAGGGAGAGGAAGCAAACGAGGACAATAAAACCAAACCCTGAATCGGAGACAGTTAAGAATGCAGCAGTTCCACCCTATAAAATTTCAATATCTTTAACAAGAAGCCTAAGATTAGCCAAAAATATAGTAACCTCTGGCTGTTTGTTTCTTCACTGTTTGGAATCAGTTGAACTCAATAAAAAAAACCATTTAACACCAGTATTATAGGCTGAAAAAAAAGACTAATAAAAAAATAATTCTTTCCTTCATCTCAAACAAAAATTCTCTCATGTTCTTTCAGATATCTGTTAAAATGAGCCGTGACTTACTGAGGTGAGTCATTGTTACAAACGAGAAAATGCCACATTGTCAAAAAGTAGTTCTGAAACTCGAGAGAAATTTGCAATTTGGGGAAATTATTCTCATTTCTTGCTGACTGAAGTTTTCCCAGATTTTAATTAGATATCTATCATTCTCATAATCACTACTGTAATTACAGCAAGTTATGAAATACTAGAAGTGGTTCTTTGTTATTCAAAGTTAAAAGAAAAAAAATGGAGACAGATTTTTAGAAACCTCAAGTTCCTGTACTGATGGAGACCACTGGCTACTTTGGACCATGGGAAATTCTGACACAAACTCAATTGTGACCAAGACACATCTGTACAAATCAGGATTTGGGCTGGCATTTCACTACTGCAAGAATTAATTCTACACAGTGAATTTCCACACACACCCTTAAAATTTACCTCCAGGTACACATTGCAGTTACTTTCCATCACTAAAATATTGATAGTTATGTGAAGTGTGTTACCCAGAGGATATAGAAAACAGTAGAAGATAACTCTGACTACAAATGTATTTGTTAAATACCACTAAATTCAGAAGAGGAATAAAGGTGCGCATGTAGATAGGATTTTGTCCTCTGCTAAAATGACTTTTTTAAACTAGATTTAATAATAAACAGAAAACAAACCCCTTGATAGCTATATGCCTACTCATCTCACCTTGCACAAAACAGACTGGATGAAAAATAAGCCTCAGTTTGCAGTGTACATTTCCAGCATCAATGCAGAGACAACCTTACTTGACCTAAATCCATCCTCTGGAAGTAAGCCATACTAGCAACTTTACATAGAGGTATAAAGTGAGTACTTTCATTAAAGGCTTTAAATAATGGGCATCAATTAATGTACCCTGCCCTCCTAGCATCTCATAGACAGAGAACACTTTGAAAAAGACTACCACAGGCCCTTTAAACTGCACAGGGAATTTTACATTATAAGGCAAAAAAAAAAAAATAGTCATTCTGTCACTATGAAAGTGGCAAAGTTCTTTTGATTTTGACATAACTGTTGTGCTGTTAAACAGAATAACAGCCTTATGTTAAATGAAGGTCCTTTGAAAGGTCCACATATTTTGCTTGTCTTCAGGAAAGAAAATAAAAAATTTGAAACCATGTGCCTGACTCTTCATTAGAAACTGAAAATCAGCCTCATAGCCACAAGGGAGCCAAAAGTTCCAGAATCATTATTCCATTCCTTTTGATTTGTTTCTAGCAAATGGATCTCTAGGAAAAAATGTGGCTACTTACCACGATATTCCATACCAGTCATTTACTCTCAAAATCAGTATGTCACCAGGCAAATTTATGCCATAATCTTTTTTTCCTTTACCTGCACTACTTAGGAATCACCAGAGACTGCTTTTCCTCTTTCATCAGAACTACAAAGATTCAATCTGGTGACCTAAAAACCTAAGCAAGCCTAATAGGAGAAATGAAAGTTTTCCAGAACAATGACTATGTCACTCTGAAATATTAATTCCTCCAACAGGAAGCTTATTCCAACACAAGACATTGAGTTTGATTCAGCACTGAAGAAACCCAGTGCAACATGTCTCTCCAGCCTAAAATCCAACCTGCTTCAGTGAATTATCATCAGCACATATTATTTGTTGTATTGAGAAGCCTTAGTTATTAAATGGCCCAGAGCTGCTGCTGTGGCAACTGTTAGAGCAGAGACCACAGACAGACCTCACTGACTGGAAGATAAGATTATCTTCCTATTATGAAAATGTGAATAATTCTGAATATAATTATCCTTATAAACAAAGACTAAAAAATAGGAAAATGCCGTAGATTAGCAGGTGTGAGGCACTAATGTGAAAGTTATTATAGCTCCAACTCAGTCTGAATACTACTTTTGGAAATAACACACTTCATTTTATTCCATGTTGGGAAAAATGAGGAGTTCTCACAGCTCAAAGACATTTATTTGTCTGTGTCCTTCAAGCCTCTGAGCTTTGGGGATACATATAGAAGACTTGAGGTCAATACTAAATATTGTTTAGGTCAACCGTAAAAGTCCAATATTGTTCCTGAAAAGAGAAAATAAACAAATGCTTTTCTTAAAGCAGTCTCTGGGGTTTCTATTTTTATTCCCTCTCCTAAGGGAGCATGATTAAGCAGATATTATTCACTAAGTTTTCAAATTAAATATTTGTGCAACAAAATATTATTTAATATAGATTTAATACCATTTCTTTTGAGATAATGTGTTAGAAGGGACACGTTATCCATATTTAAGCTTTAACCAGAGTTAAAGCTTCCCTCTAAACAAATGTATATTTGCTTTCTATATTCTTACCTCCATCTGGCATTGTGCTGTGGAGTAAATAGATTGAGAGATGCAGCAATACACATAACCTTTAGCTTAGCTGTCATCACAAGGAAAACAGTTACCGTTGCTATGGTTGTTTGGTCAAACTGTCACCCCATATCAAGATTGTTAGTATTCACACCTGATAAAAAGATATCTTAAGAAAAGAAGAGGGGAGGGGGAGTAAAGCAAAATGCTCCATAGAAGGCAACACAATTCTCATCTAATCTCTTTAAAAAATCTGCTGCACTAATGCTAGCCTATATCCCTATCACTGAAATCATATGAGACTTCAAATAAGGGTAAAGATAAGCAGAAAATAATGAAATATAGAACATCCTTGTGTATTTTCCCTGATTACAGTGATGTTTAGATTTTTATTTGTGAACTACCCATAAGGTATTTTCAAGGTCAGAAAAATAAAAAAAAAAAAAAGGGATGATTTTCAAGTACATCTAAACTGCATTAAATCTCTGAACTATATGCTCTACAACCTGAAACCAATCCCTTATGAGACTATTATTTCTCAACAACTTGTTAGTCCTGCTTTGTACATAACATTGTGAACTACTCATCTTTCTGAATAACTACCCTCAGCCCTAAAGGCACACAAAAAACTTTTACGATCAGACTTGAAAATTTAAATTAAATTTTGTTTCAGATACAGCTCTACAAAGCAAGTGTTTCAAAGTATTCCTCAAGGTAAACTTTCAGAAAGTTCAACAGTCTAAAGAGTGAAATATGTGAGTCCAAACAAAATTAACCAGAAACCACAACAAACCTGAGCTCAGATACAAGCAGAGTGGTTTTTACCTCCAGATTTCATATTAGCGGAGATGCCACCCCCCACACACACACACAGTGAGGGCCAAAGAGGATTACAAAAGGCTCCCATTAAACACAAACGCTTTACAGACCACTAATTCACACTGACAAGATGCTTTTTGCTGCTCTCTTTCCTCCCTTATTCATTTTTCACAGGACTACTCAGAGCCAAACACTGGTTATTCATCTCTGCTACAAAGATGGCAAAAGCACAGCACAGCCCTAGGACATGTCCTTCCCACAGACCCCTTCTGGTGCTCACCAGCTCCCCATGTTCTCACCACGTATTGTCTTTACTTTTATGGTTCGAGGTCTACAAAAATGTCTGCAGTCCTGGTCCTCGTTTGCTTGGAAACTCCTGAACCTCCCAGGTGTCATTTCACACTGGTCCCTATGGAGCTAATTCCAGTGATTCACTGTGGCTATTTCTCCTGCAGCTGTTGCCCATCACTGTGAAGGCTGCTTGCTAAAGGCAAACACATGTACTGCGTTGGTAAAAAGGAGGAGAAACTTTACCGCTTATTTCAAAAGCTCAGGTGACAAACCAGCATGCTCTTACCTCCAATACAAGTCTTTCTTAACACCCAACTGAACACTGCTCACGAGGGACCAAGAGTGTAAAGATACTGTTGTGTAACAAACCTTATCGGCTTCCCAGTCTTCATCACAGCCCAAGCCTCTAGAGCACTTCTCTGTACCCACAAGTCATGTACTGATGCACTCTGCTCATCCAGCTGCATCTGCAGCAAGGCACAGAAGGTTGTCAGAGGAGCCTATTTTCCAAAATATTCATTTGTTCTGCTGTCTTCAGGAAATAGGATACCTATTCCTGCCCTTGCAGGTATAATGGAGCCACTATTTTATCTGTTGGCTTCAGTGTGAAAGGGTGAGAAAGGTTGTTTTATTCCATCCTAAGAATAAGGCACAGAAACTGTGCAGGCAGAGCACTGATTTGTGCCTATTGCTGCAGATAAACAAATGCATATGTAAATAAAAGCAGGCTTATTTAAAACTGGTGACAAACTGTGTTCTTTCTGGTGTTCTAAGACAGACCTTTCATTTTACATAACTAAAACTAGTAGTCTCTTTTAACACTTTCCTAAAAATTCATCCCAAAATAGTGGCTTAGGTGGAGTTGCCTCCCACATCAGAAGTGATAGCCCATTACTTTGCCTCTGCACACTATTGCTATCCAGCTCATGGGTGGATATGGATTAAAATATACCCCAGCAGCAATGAAACACAAAGATAAGGCTGTTATTAAAAACATGGAGGTTGAAAGCTACAGAGTGCCGTCTTGTCCTGGTAATGTATACATGCTGCTTCAGTCTTCAGCACTTTGGTAGTCTTTTCTGGCTCCATCCTAAGGCTCCAAATTTTAGCTTGGACAAGTCTCAAGCTTGATTATTACAGCATATAAGTGGCCACTTGCGTGTTTTGGGAAGTCAAGAGAAAAACAGTATGCTGGCAGTTAAAGATGTTTATAATTTTTGAAGAAGTGAGGGGTAGGCCATAATAGGTTCTCTGGAAGCAATCACAGCACAGTATATTTAAGAGTAAAGAGAATAATCACTTATATCAGCAGGGTAGGCAAGATTTCCATTTGCTCTGACATCAATGCATTTATTGAGTTAGTGTTCCTGAACTTGGTATACTAATTTATTTTTTACAGTGATTAGACCCCACTGGGAGAAAAGAAGAGAGAAGGTGTGAGGCTGACCACCTCTCTGATGAGCAGTGCTTAATAGAGTTTACAGAAACATTCTTCTCTCACACACACAGTCAGTGCCACTTAACAATGCAGGTAAATCAAATCTAAAAGAAGAAATGCATTAGAAACACAAAAGGAAGAAAGTCCAAGCAAATGCCTATTTATGATGCTATTGCAGATGTCACTCAGACACATCTACCAGAAAATGAACAAGATTTTGTTCTCAGTTCTTTCTCTTTCATAAAAACTTGAGGCTCTATAGAAAAGCAGAAAGCTCTAATCAAATCTCAAAACAATTTCCAGCTATAAAAGAGCTGTGTGTTGTGAAATACAACATAATCAAACTCAAGTATATGTTGCTCAACTTAAACTACCCCTCTAAGTCTGCCTGAGCTTCCTGTTAGCCATGCCAAACTAAGCTCTGTAAGTCTTCCTCCAAGCTTTTGCAAGCATAATAAACTTCTGTGAAAAGTAAATAGACGTATATATTTGTAGTGAGTCAGGTGAGGAGGAAGGGAGGTGTCTGAGCACACTGGTGTTCTTGATGTCCTCTGAAATCAAAGCAATTATAGATAATTTTCTAAACTAGGAGCCAGTGAGAAATACCACTGCAGCAATAGGAGGGACATAAATTAGGAAAAGACAACACTGTAACAATGGAAACATAAGAACAATTATCCTTCTGGGCCATTATATATTCAAACGAGGATGAGAAATGGCAAAAGCTAAGTCAGCTCTAGCGTGTCAAGCTATTAAAGTTACTTTATGTATGGAATGAAGAACGGAGACCAAGAAAAAGCTGGAAGGAAAATAAGCTGAAACACAAGGGTAATTGTAGGGTCAGGAAGGATGGGGATGAGCTCTGAGCTGTCTGAACTTTGCTGTACCATACACAGCTACAGCTACTGTAGAATGAGATGTTAATAATAAAAAATAATTGGAGAAGAAATTAAATGGCCATCCCAGATCTTCTACCAACTCTGTCTAAAGATGACGATTTTTAGAGTGGTTATTTATTGTAAACAAACAAGAGAAAGGTTAGGTGACTACAAGCTTCACTTTTTGTTGAGTTGGAAAATTAAGTGCCATGGTTGTTTTAGGACTCAACAGATAACTCTGCTCTTCCCAAGTTGCTCTGTTCTGGTTTTTGCTGCTCAGCCAGGGACAGTTGGTACATCCAACCTCAGGATAAGGGGCCATGAGGCCCCTCGTGGCACCATGCCCCCACCTGCACAGCAGCAAGGTGAGGTGCTCAGCAGGCAGTGACAGCCACAGAGATCTTCGAGAGGATTTCAGCAAGGTTTTGTTCTGAAATGCCACAGCTTATTCACTTCAACGACAGATGCTTTCTATGTTATCCCCTAAAGCAAGGAAGTTATTAAACAGCCAGCCAAACCCTCGATCCTAGGGCTGCCAACTGGTGGTTGTAACATTGAGTTTTCTATTTCCCTCTCACATCATCTTTTATCATTACTACCCATAGTCTTCCTTTATGCCAATTTTTACCAGGAAATGGCAGGCCCATTCCACACTGTGTTAAGATGGCATCGTTTTCATACAGTTTGAGAAATTAAACCAACCTAGACTGCAAGGGGAGATTTCACTCCCTTTACAGTCACATGTGTGAGCCCACACGTCCTTAAACAGCCTGAGACTGGGCCTAATCTGAGCAGAGACCCTTATAAGCTGAGAGTGGAGTGCTGAAGACTTCAGCAAAACACAATGGCAAGTGGCAGATTGCAATAAGTGGTTCAACTTGGAAAAGCTCATGCTGATTCATGTGTAACATTATACAGAAAAGTCCTACTTGGCTTCACCTGGCAGAGACTCAGTAGTGTCCGAGGCACAGATGCCAAATAACCCACATACAGGAGAGGAATTTACCTTCCAATTACAACCACTTCAGGATTTAGCTAACAGGCTGTAAAAGGTGTCACAGACATATGCACTTGTAAATTTCTGAAGACACATATTTTTTGCATCTTGTTTTAATCAAGATGCAGAAGGCAGAAAAATAGCAACACAGTCCACGTTTTTCAGTATTTGCCCCATTTTTTTGCTAGATGCTTTTTACAGACACTAGGTCCAAAGGGTAAAAAATTGAAATTCTTAAGGCCAAAGCAGAACTAAAGAGCTTTTAACTGAGGGAATTAATCCATGGACTAATTTATAAAGTGACAGTGATATCGTAAACTTTCCATCATATGGAGTATTTAAAGGAACACCAATGTTTTTGTAAAGGATGTTTTTCCATTGAACCATGTTTACCCTGGTGTGGCTACAAGAACCTTGTATTTGGTTTGGCAGCCCTAGATTGAACTGCACTCTTCAGAGGAATCTGTACCTCTTCTACTGAGGAGCAGAATCAGACCAGGTTATAAAGCTGAACTATCACTTCACCCTCATATTTAAAAGCACAAATCCCAAAAATGTAAAGTAATAGAAATCTGGATGATACATAAGCCCTGTCATACAGAATAACCTTTCCGTCTAAACCTCTCATCTGACAGGACTACGAAGAGCTACTTGATTTTATTAAATCAGGATAGTAAGGGCCGAGAGAAACTCTGAATGAATTCTTACGACTGATTCTGGCCAACACACAAAGGTGATTTCAAGGTGACCTTCTGTCTGACCCTCCAGAGTAGGAAACTAAGATATGAGGTAGATATGTGTACAGGTGAGGGGAAAAAAAAAAAGGTACAAAGATCCTCTCAGCCTTCCACTGACTTCAACCTTCCCTCAGACTCACAAAAAAGGGGAAAAAAAAGATAACTAACACAACTGCCAGCCAGACTTCAAGTCCTGTAAGTACAACTTGTGCACTGGAGATACTGAGCCTTCCCTAGGTCTGAGCCTCTGTTTCTCTCCTGGTTTCTCAGCCACAGTGATGTGCAGCTGCAACTGTCATGAGGCATTAAGTTATGTCAGCCATTTAATGCAGTAAGAGACACAACTGGTTCTGGCACGTAAGAAAACGACAAATCAGTCTAGAGAATTTGAAGAGACAGATTTCTGGAGGAACACAGGTGCAGAAGCTGGTCTTTAACAAAAGTTATTTCAAATGCAGGAAGTAAACAATAAAAAAGGCCATTTTACCCTAAGTAAATTTTAGAAAATAGGTTTTCTATCCAAATGTTTTGCTACAGCTGCAAGTCACAGATTCAAAAACTGACAAATAAGATTTCTTTCAAACTCCAACATTAAGTGAATGATAGAGAGTGAAAAAGATGGAGAATTTCATATCCATTAGGATTCCAACACTTCATTTTAATTAGAAATCAAGTGTAGACTATAATAAATTGCCCAGTCTGTAGATCTCATTGAGTCTTTTGCTAGAAATTCAACTACTTGCTTGGAGTAGCATCCTCACAAAGGAATAAGCAGTTAACAAAGACTTTAGTGAGACTGCAAATTTTTTAGCACAGAGACTATCTCCCCTTTATACAGTCACAATAAGAAAGGATATTGTCTCTATTATCAGTCTTTTATATTCTGTCTTCAGTATCCCTTCTTGTTGGTACAAAAGGTGTTGGGTACAGCAGCACAGGTGTTAAATAATCCCGTAATACCCCATCACCAAGGTTAAGATATGTTTTTGCCAGATCATACACCTTTTTTACTTCACTTTGCCATCCAATATATTGTCTCTTCCAATAAAATAATGGTTAAAAAGAAAGAGGAGATTACAGAATCGCAGAATGGTTGGGGTTGGAAGGGACCTCTGGATACCATCTAATCCAACCGCTGCTACCTACAGCAGGTTCACCCAGAGCAGTTGCGCAGGATCGCGTTGTCCATACGGGTTTTAGATATCTCCGGAGAAAGAGACTCCAAAACTCTCTGAGCAACCTGTTCCAGATGGAATTTTCTGTGTTTCAGTTTATGACCATTACCCCTTGTCCTGTCACTGGGCATCACTCAAAAGAGTCTGATCCCATCTAGGCACTCACCCTAAAAATATTTGTGTGCATTGATGAGGTCCCCTCTTAGTCCTGTCTTCTCCAAGTTAAAGAGGGCCACCTCCCTCGGCCTATCCTCACAAGAGAGATGTTCCTGTCCCCTCATCATCCTTTGTATCCCTCCACTGGGCCCTCTTCAGCAGATTCTTGTTCTTCTACCATCATCCCACAGGACACAGACTGAAAACTCCTCCCAACCTTCCTCATTGAAGCATCATACAGCCTCCCACCTAAAACCATGATATATTTTTTATCAGTCTAGTCAAAGCTTCCCAGACTGAAACTCAGGCTGTGAGATCCTTCAAATGTAAGCAGCCCCAGAGCTACAGCAGAAGAGAGGAGGGAGAAGATTCCTCTTTCATGCACAGGGTGTCCTTGGAGAATCACTTCCCATCTGCACACCTTCCACTGATACCAGTGGGAGCTAAGCATCAGGAGTAAAAAAATACAGAAAAATCAATGTTAAGAAAAAATTAAGTGCAAAATAATATTTTTTACACTAAAAAAACAAAAACAGGGGAAAGAAAAAAACAGCCAGAAAAAAACCTGTAAACTGTCATTAAAAAGTGGTTGCTGACTTCACCCAAAACACCCCAGATGCTTTTAGTGTCTGATTTTATTACCTCAGTGCAGCCTGGTTCACTGATGTTTTGCCAGTACTACAGATAATCTTTTGAAATCAAATTATATGTGTGCAACATGAATTATGCTTTTGGCTTACACTGCAGTAAAACTGCACATTTTGCATATTTTTTAAAGGAGGGGAAGAGCAAAAGAAAAAAATACAGAATTATATGTCAAAAACAACTTATCAGAGATGCAGATAACTCCAGAAACGAGGCACATCTTAATTCACAGGGATGTATTATGTATTATCAGATACATAAGCAGCATGTTTTATTCTTGGAAAGTTACTGTTGGCATGAAACTATTCTAACATTTTCCACAGGAATATAACACTGCTTGGAAATAGCCAACGGTCACAGCACACTTAAAGTTAACACTGGCAATACCCAAGCTTCTTCCAGTGACACATGGCTCACAGAATCACAGAATCTGCTGAGTTGGAAGGGACCCACAATGATCATAGAGTCCAACCCTCAGCCCTGCACAGGACCATCCCCAAGAGTAACTCTCCTGAGAGTATCATCCAAATGCTTCTTGAGCTCTCTCAGCCTTGGTGCTGTGACCACTGCCCTGGAGAGCCTGTTCAGTGCCCAAACACCCTCCGGGGGAAGAACCTTTTTTTAATATCCAACCTAAACCTCCCCTGACATGACTTCAGACCATTCCCTCAGGAAGAGATCAGTGCCTGCCCCTCCTCTTTCCCTCACAAGGAAGTTGTAACTGCAATGATCTCTCCCCTCAGTCTCCTCTTCTCCAGCTGAACAGTCCAAGTGCCCTCAGCCGCTTCTCATATGGCTTCCCCTCAAGGCCCTTCGCTGTCTTTGTTGCCCTCATATGGATACTCTCAAAGAGCTTAATGTCTTTCTTATATTTCAGTGACCAAAACTGCCCCAATATTCCAGGTGAGGCCTCCCCAGTGCAGAGCAGAGCGGGACAATCCCCTCCCTCGACTGGCCAGCGATGCTTTGCCTGATGACCCCCGGGACATAGTTGGCCTTCCTGGCTGCCAGGGCACTGCTGACTCATGTTCAGTTGCTGACCAGGACCCACAGGTCCCTTTCACAGCACTGCTTTCCAACATCTCATTTCCCAATCTGTCTGTACATCCGGGGTTGCCCCATCCCAGGTGCACAGTCTGACACTCTCCCTTGTTGAACTTCATATGGTTGGTGATTGTCCAGGTCTCTCTGCAGGGCCTTCCTGCCTTCAAGGGAGTCAACAGCTCCTCCCAGTTTTGTGTCATCTCCAAACTTGTTTAGTATCCCTTCCAGTCCTTAATCCAATTTATGAAGATATTGAAGAGAACAGGGCTCAAATGTGCTCACTGTGTTTCCCCTGCATGTAAAACACACAGCCTGGGAACACATAGGGATTTTGAAGGGACAAGTTGGGCCCTATTACCAAAGATGAGTGAAATATGTTATTTTTGTATAAGACTGGGAATTAGTGGTCATCCAAATTCGAAAACAAACTCTAATTTTATTTCTTTATCTCGCTCTGGAAAGTGTCTGATACAGTATCTGAGAAATGCCTCAGCAGTATTGGAGCCTCAGTCACTGCTTCTGAAGTTTTCTGAATGTAAAAAATACTAGGACATATAGTAAGGAATCCACTGGCCTAACAAGGATTGTTTTTTCCACTCACTGGCACACCAATTTAATTAAGACACCAAACCAATTAATAAACCCTACTAATAAGACTATCTATTAGCATATGCAGCTAAAGCAATTTCTGTCTGTGACTATTTATGAGGGTAGTTATTCACTTGGTAACCATTTGCATAGTAACAGCACAAAAAAATACCATTGTTTGAGGACTAAGTGGATGGGAAATTAAATGCTGTATCTTTTATATTGCATCATTTTTAAAAATAAATATCCAGTGAGAATAAAAAGCAAGGGAGAAATTCCTGCAAACAAGCAAAAAATAAATGCATCCCCGTATTTACCAAATGCCACTTGAGTCAGCCACACCTACAGACACTGAGCTAACCTACCCAGCACCTTCGTGGTCCCACCATCCCATAACAGATCAATAAGACATCAGGCTCATAGCACTAACAGGCACTGCTAAAACTAAAGGGTACTCAAGCAGTTTTCTCACTGTACCCACCAAGCCCTAGTAACTTAAAAAGAGTTAATCAGCAGATCCCCCCTTTAAGCAGCAGAGCAAAGAGCACAGTGCCAGCTTCACCCACCCAGGGCACTGCCTGTGGTGACAAGCCAAGCGAAAATCATCACCAAGCGTATTTCAAATCCACCCATGTGATATCATTTTGCAAATCTCCCTGAAAGTTTTTTTTAGTCCAGATCATTTCAGTGGTCCTGAAAAATCTTTCAGTGACAAAACAGGTGGGGCTGCAATCTATAGCAATGGGCAGGACTGAAAGGGAAAAGGAAAGAGCAGAAACTTCATAAAGCAACTTTCCTGCAGAAAAAGCCACAATAGTCAGGGAAATACTTATAACAAAAAGCAGCACTTGACACACAGTACATGTACTTCGTGAGAAGTCTAAGGTTCATTTAAACACAGGAGTTTTCAAATTCTGAATAGATACTTTAAAGGAGCAAAGACCTAATGACAGCTTGGTAAGAAAAACGTTTTATATGTATCACTAAAAAAGTCTACCATTTTCAAAAACATGGTTCTGCTGTTAATAAAATTGAACACGCCCTCTCACATCAGAGATAAATGAATTTTTTCAAAAAATTCACAGTAAATAAAATCTCTCTTGCCCTTGTGATAAACAATTATTTAGCTTTTTAATTTAGAATCTGATCTCTAAGATAATATTGAGTTTTATTGCTGAACTCCAGCTTTAGTCTATACTGACTTATGTAGCAGGTGTGGTATTGTATCTATCATTTGTTATATTATATTTGTTACTGAGAAAGGGCAAAAATTAGTCTCTCCCAGAAAATAATTGAGAGGTGAAGGGAGGAAGCAACATGTCAGAGGGAAATGAACTCTGCACAGTTTCCAAGTCACACTCCAGAGGAAATGGTACCATAAAAATCAACAATGCTAGAAAAATGAAGGAAAAAGGAAGAGAAAGGGCAGGTCAGGGAGGGAGAGTCAGGAGTAGGCAGAAGGTTAGTGCAGAGTCCCAACCAGACAGGCTGTGGGCACCAAGGCTGCCCCTTGAACTTGCAGTTATGACGTACTAGAGAAGAGGCCTGAGAAAATCTCAAACTGTGCACGTGACACAGGAAAACATTTTCAACAAGAAGAAAAAAAGAAATAACCCAATTCTAACATTCTTAATTATAATTCTTCTTTCTACTCATAAAGAAATTCTTCTGCTAAGGATGAAATATTCAGGCAATCTAATTTTCAAAGTTGAAGGGAAAAGAAACCCAAAAAACCAACCAACCAACCAACCAAACAGCTGCAAAAAAACCCGTAGACAATATGATATCCTGGAAAAGACTCACAAATGGATCTCTTAAACTAATTTGTGCCATCATTCACTCTTTTAATGAACACGGACAGCTTCCTCTCTGAATTCCATAAAACAAAGACAGTGTTAATTAGCACAGTTTCCCAGCAATCCCTTGTACCTATTGCTGTGACTTCAAGTAAAAAAAAAAGTCAGAATAAAAGCAAATATCTAGCCCTGCAGCAGCAAAAATGAAAGACATGTTTGCTGAAAAACTTAATTTTCCTCATTTCTGTTGTTACTGTTTCTGTTATTTGTTTCATTAGACACTTCACCACCACTGATCTCCCCAAGGCAAAGCCTACGTGACTGATCCTGAGCTTGCAGCACCTGGTGCAGTCAGAAAAGTGCTTTTTCTGAAAGAGCTGCAGCGGACTGCAAGAAGCAGCAGCAACCAGAAGGAGGCTGAGAGAGTACTTTACCCCTGTCTACAATTTACACTTGTCCTCCCTGAACTTCATATGGCTCCTGTTAGTCCACTTTTCCAGCCTGTCCAGGTCTCCCTGCAGGTGGCTCTCCCTTCCAAGTGTCCACTTCCCCACTCGGTTTGGTATCATCAGCGCATTTGTCTGAGTACGCTTTATCCCTTATTCCAGATCACTTATGATGACAATAAATAGTATCAGGCCCCATCTCAATCCCCAGGGGACCCCACTTGTGACATATTGCCAATCTGAGAAGGCATCATTTCCCACCACACTCTGGGTGGCACCTCTCAGCCACATCCCCACCACTGGGGCCGTTTCTCCACACGACAACTCATCAGCTTCTCAGGGAGGAGGCTGCAATTGGTGGTTCTTATTGCCAAAATCCCTTTTTCTAAGGTAAGTGAAATTGAAGAGCTCAGTAGTGCAAATGTTAATCTTCTATACTATAAATATTTTTATACCAGCCAAAATGTTGTCAGATTCATGAGGCAGTTTAGAACACATAACCAAATCCTTAATAGCTCTCCTCATTCTTTCTGGTCTCTCGCCATTTTCACTGTGCTGTTCACGCTGAACTCCAGTGTAACACTTTGCAGTCCCTACAAATGCATGGGGTTACACTTTGGCTGCACTTGCCCTCTTAACCCCAGAGGAAATGGCAGTGGACCATATCATACAACAACTGTGTGTTCTTTTCCCTTAGGTAAAGCACACTCATGCACTGCATATTTGTTGGCCTCACACTGGCTGTAAAATCTTCAGTCTGCAAGGAATACAAGTAACAGGTAAACAGGTCAACCAAGGTCACAAATCCTAAAATTGATTAGAAATAAAAACCTCAGGTCAGCACCTCGAGAGGCTGTTGAAATCAAAAGTGCTGCATCTACTTATTTCATCAGAAGATTTGGTGCAGTTTTTATAAAAAAAATATTTCAGTTGAGTCTCTAATCTCCATTTCACTCCCTCCATAGCAGACAAATATGTCATTTTAAAACATATCATAAAACCCAATCTCTGCACTATTTCTTCTCTTATCAACATAATAATTGCCAGAATAATGCTATTTGTTTGAAGAAAGCTATTCCCCATATATACCAGTGTAAGAAAGAGGGAAAAGTACTCTAAATTATTTAGTAAGAAATGAAATATTGGGGAGGTGGAGCTTTTAAATTGGACATTTGCGTCTAGAGCATAGAAAAAATGAATATATGGATGCATTTCATCTAGACCATTATTAGAAATCTGATGTGGCCCATGTTCCTATCAGTGTATCTCAGCACAACCTGCAGACAGGGGGAAAATTGGAAATCTGGGAATATGAACTAAAGTATTATGAAATAAGTACAATTGGTTCTTCCCTCCCCCAGCATTCAGAAGAATTTTACTTTTTTTTTTTTTCTGAAAGGAATCAATTCTCTAATAAGACTGAATTATGCACATCTCATTTACTGGAAGAAAACATGAGGAGAGTGGTTTACAGGAAGAGAAATGTATAAGAAAGGCTAAATTGGATTTGAATAGCTGTTGTAGCTAAGGATTCTTTATTTGGTTTTGACATTTTTTCACTTGTCTCTTGGAAAGTGTGTTATACAGAAGGAACTGCTGATGAATTTTTGACAGTATGTCTGGTTTCTGTTGGGTTTTTTTAAAAATGCATCTTGTAATATAGTCTCCAAATTTTATATCATAATTACATGATAGCTCAAATATTCCAGGAATCATGTGAGAAATTAGGCTTCTTTCATGTACAATCTGAAACATTCTCTGGTTGTCAATACACAACTGCTCACCAAAGGTGCTTCTGACAGCAGAGTTGCTGAGAATAAAGCAGTAGGACGTCTCACCAAACTGTATAAACTCTGAAATTCCAGTCACGAAGGGCAAAGTCAAAGTCTGCCATGGGCCCACTTAAGGCAATTTTTTGTGGGATTCTGTAAACAAGCCCCAGCATCCATTTACAGGGCTGTAAGAGTGTAAAAACTGTACTAGAGCTGATCAAACTGGGAGCAGGGGAAGGGGGGGGGGGCATTTTTTGCCTATTATAAAAAAAAAAAAAATCTATCTTTTAGGAATTTTTCAAAAAACAAAAATCCAAACCAGTGCAAAGATCTCTCAGCTGTGTTCCACATGGACTAGGATGTAAACAAGAGGTACTGTTACCAGCCAGGGAACAACCAAACACCGTGTTAACTGGGATCAGCAGCCACAGATCTGCTTCCCATGGTTTGTAACAAGGCAGGTTTTGGCCTTGGGTTCAAACTCCCAGCAATTTCTTCCCTGAGGGGGCCTATGTGTCTCTGCCCAAGGCAGAATGGGGGACTGTCCATTATGAATGTGCTGGTAAGCTCTTGAGGGGATGAAACCAACAGAGATACCAGGAATAATTTGGAGACAACAACGAGCTCTAACAAAGCCTGCAGCATTTTGTTTCATATCATACATTGACAGAATTTTGAGTTTAATAATTCTCATGGAATTATGGCTCACAGAGATGCTGCAGCATAAGTTATGACGTGAACGGATGGGAGCACCCGCAAGCCATCTCCAGGTGCACACTATAACCCCAACCCACCCTGGGTAAGGTGATGGATCTTTCCTAGAGCAATATTTTTAGTGCTCTTTATTGCTTTGTACTCACAATGAGGTAAAATCCTGTACACAAACAGCTGCTCTGAGCCCTCACAAATTCACACCCTACCTATCCATCTTCTAAAATAATTGTTTGCCCACATACCTGAAAGTAACACAGACATATGTCAAATTTTACTAACAGGGTCATACCAGGTGTCACTTTAATTTGGAATTATGGCAGAGAGTTCTTCATCAGGATTTTGATAACCATATTTGCAAAGTGGTAGCACTCACAATGCTTAAAGATAAGTTCAGGCACACCTTCCTTGGGGACTCTGGTCATGTGGTGGGCAGCATGCTGTCCTTCTGCATGTGCCACCCCTGTGCCTTTTCCTATGCATACACTGTTGATATACACCCTACAAAAAAGAAGATAAAGCATTTTAAAGTTCAAAGTTAAAGTGGTTTCCACCACACAGACAGGGCATTAGTACTTATGCAGAGGTTAAAAGCTGGCACAGAAAATATTTTGAAAAATCTGCTGGGTTATTTTTCTTCCCAAACCTGAAAGCCTTTGTTGTTGGTACATTCCTGAAAGTTTTTTTGCCTGCAATAGCATGGACCTTTAAAGTGGCTGGTAAAATGCTCCAGTGCAAAATGCATGAAGGGCATACATTAACATACATTGATTACTTGTATTTTTAAATGTAAATGTCGTCTGCTCAGCATCTGAGAGAATTATACCAGTAACAGTCAGTAAATGGCATTGACATCCAGTTCCCTATTCTGCAGCTTGACAATACCTCTGATTCTGCAGTTTTTATTGGGATAATATTCACCATGGGAAAGGGAAAGTACTCCAAAACACAATAGTTTCTGTTTCTCAGACTTGGGGATTTTGGATGTAAATTCCCAAGGCATTAGGCTTTGACAGAGGATGCTGGGGTTCCCTGGCAATGCTGGCACAGCACTGTTGGCCTGGGCACTTACCTGCGTGTATGCATCCAGCTCTCTCTTCTCCTGGAAGTGGCAACTCAGATTCAGCTCAGCAGCACTCCCACCCCATCAGTCAGTCCTCCTCTCCTCTGAGGACAGTGTAGCAGGCCACAATATGTCTACTGAAAATACCTTTGTTGAACTGTGGGTCTTAGATATTCCACAGGCTGGGAATCCCACTCTTTGCATACCCATATCCAGTGCTTGTACTCTCACCAGTTTTCTTTCCAGAAAGGAAATGGATAGTTTCATGCTTCCTGGCTTCTGGAATCCTCTCATGCTGACTTCTGTCCTGTGACAAGCACAAGACCCTGGTTGCTGTGGTCTCCACAGAGCTGGACACCCACAAGCCTTGTCCTCACTGCCTCAACCCTTATCACAGGCCTCTGGAACAGGGATCCCCTGTCTGAGTCCAAAGCTGAAAGACCTTATGTTCGTGGTTTAGCTCTAACTTAACTAATGCAATCATACCTTACTCTGCAAATACCAAAAATCCAGAAGGAAACAGGAACTACTTGCACCTAAATCTAAATATTCCCATCTTAAGAACAAGTGTGTTACTGGCAGAAATTCGAACCATGATGACTAAGTGCCACCTTGTCTCACACTGGCTGTTTCTAGCCTGCACTCTTGATGACACAGGGACACTAATACAGTCAATACATTATCTCTTTAAGTTCAAAAGCTTCAATCAGAGCATCCCAGGACTCATCAACAGTGATCAGGCAGTTAACAGCTCCACAGCCAGCCCAGTAAGGTCCAGATTCTCAAGCACTGTTGATAAAGCTGTACGTTTTCCCTCATTCTGCTAGGAGACTGCTCTTTTCATGTCCCCAGTTAACTCACAAATAATAACTGTCAGTCAATAACCCAGTGCTCTTTTGACATTCTTTTGAATCTATATAGTTAATTAAGGTATGTGTGTCTATCCAAAAATCCATACTGATTAAGCCTGGATTACAGAGTCCTTTCCTTGCTCAGTCTGAATAACCATGCAAAATATGAATATCCAGACAAAGAAAGCTGCTCCAGTTCCTGTGTATTTATTTGACTTGAGATCTGCCATCAAAGAAAAGAGTGTCATTACTTGAGCACCAGGCCTTAAGTGATAGATTCCAAGTGCATCATTTTTAGAGTCATTAGAGGTTATCAGGCCTATATGGTTGCTAAGATACCATGAATCATGAAGGAAAATATAAGATAATGGTAGGCAGTCACTGTGATGTTTATCAGAGTATGCTCTCTGCATCTTATTTAATAGCATCGTGATTAGGATCATTTTCAAGAGCTCCTGTCTATTTTCCAGCTAGGTGCAAGAATGCAACTCCATTAAGTTGGCAAACATTGTTTATAATTCATGTTTTGCCTAGAGTAAATGAATTTATGGAAGTCGAGATTTGTAATTGCCACAGCAGAATTTATTAATAAGAGCCTGTGTCTGTGTGCAGGTTTCTTTCTTCGATATTAAATAGTATCTTCAGACTTGGAATGAAATCATCCTTCATTGATTTCAAGTATATTCTGTGATAACAGAGACTGTGCTTTCAAAGAGTTTTTAAATTAAATTTGTAGCTGAGGTAATTGCTGTTGCAAAATTATGCAACTAAAGTAAAGCGTTATGCTGCAGCTTTCTTGATATTATAATTTAACTGCCTCTTTCCTAAATCATAAAAGTGTGAGATGCCAGATTAGGGCAAAGCATTAGGTTATTATTGAATTATTTTATGTTTTATCTCTGGAAGTATCTGGTGAGAAGTAAAGCAATGAATCTGCAGTACAGTGAGCACTGCCTCACACCATCCCCATAAAGTCCTCCCTGGAGTTCACTCTTTCACTGCTCTAAAATGGTGAACTCCAAGATGGGAAAAGGAGTTAAATCGGCCACTGTTCCTGACTTGCTGCCCCCAAAATAAGGCCTACAAGAATTTAATTCCTGCACCAATGGACAGGAATAGTCAAATAAGTTCTTATTAGAGAACTGAATAGGTAGTGGTGGTTATTGTTATTATTATTAGGTAGTGAGGCAGTGGAACAAGTTGCCCAGAGAAGCTGCGGATATCTAATCCCTGGAAGTGTTCAAGGTCAGTTGGATGGGGCCCTGAACAACCTGAACTAGTGGGTGACATCCCTGCCCGTGGCAGGAGGATTGGAACTGTATGGTCTTTAAGGTCCCTTTCAACCCAAACCATTCTAGGATTCTGTGATTCTCATCTGTCATGCAGTAAACCCACAAATTTGTAGACAACATCTCTCATAACTCATAACATTGAGTCACACATGGCAAACCTAAAGGAAGTCTTGTAGTCAGCCTCAGTGTACTACAAGGCACCAAGGAGAAGTTGTCTGGCTAGAAAAGAGTATTTCTCCGAAACAAATTCTTCCCAACTGAACTGATTTTATACCAAAGCCATTAAAATCTCATTTTGAATTATACGCAGTTTTCTTTTGGGGGGAGAAAAAAGATGCAAAAATTTTAGATATTCTCTATATCCAACATAGATATATAGACATATCTAATATCTATATATTCTAAAAAGGGAAAACTAGTCTGACTTCTTGGTAAAGCACTTTGGCTGATATGATATCCATCAACTACAAGCCACAGCTAACATGTAGGCGTGGTTACCTCACCTACATTCAGAAGCGGTCTTACTTTGGAAAGCTGCAGCAGAAGTTATGTCACTGTAACATTGTGCTGTTACAACACAATGCCTGCACGGCATTTGAAGGCATACAACAGAAGTGAAACAAAAGCTAGACAGGTGGGCTTCCCTCATCCAAGCCTTCAAATAAAGCATCTTCCCATTCTGCATTAGAGAGGCATTTTAATATGATTTGCCAACTACCCTTCCCAAGACAAAACAAGACACAGCTCAGGTGAGAAAAGAGGCTGGAACACACAGCAGAAGACATCAGGCAGCCCAGAAGATCAGAGTGACATTATGTTACAAGAATTAACCTGCATCTTCTATGAGATTTCAACTGGATATCACACAAGACTAATGACACCTTCCTGAACTATCCCCTCCATGTTAGTAAAAGTTTGTTGTATTAGCCTGTAGTTCTGACTCGAAGTAAGGTTTCCTTGTCCTTAAGAAGAACCACAAACAATTGCCTTTTAATCTCTTTCAAGAGCAGTGGACATTCAGCCATTCATTTAAAAATCAAGAGTTTGGTGGAAGAGTCTAAGAGAGACCCACTCACAACAGAGAAAAGAGGCAGCAATATTTCTGATTCTCCTGCCACCTGCAAAGATGAATACACATTGACATCTGAGTACTGTAACTTTTTTAAAGCAAATGAGCCTTGAAGATTATCTGTCAGCTAAAATGTACCCAAGGGCTTGCTTTGCAATGTTTCTTTTTTAAAGAATGTTTGTTTTAACATTATTGTTGCAACCAGACAAAGAAAAATGTAGAGGCATCATAAAAAATACGAGTAGATATCCAGTTGTTAGAGCTGGTTTAGGAACAATCATAGTAGTGATGGACTGTGTGACCCAGGAGAGGTTCCTTCCAACCCTAATGATTCTCAGAATTGATTTTCTTTTGCAACTCACTTTCAGTTAGTGCTTTAGAAAAAAATAAAAAGGGTTAGATCAATGCTAGCTTCAATGACACAGCCATTCCAGCTCCTGCAGCATTTTCTCACCATGGCAATCTCTTTATCTTCTTGTTTGTATGAAGACCATTCTCTACTCCTCTGTTCCCGGCTGTACATAAAAATAAGGGGTTGGGCTCATAATTTGTTGACTCCAGGGTTGAATGCAACGTTAATACAAATTAGTTAGCAGATAAAACTCAAAGTTAACCTCTCAGAGAGTGAGTATATAGTTGTTCTGCTCACAGTTTAGGAGAACTGATCTTTGCATTCATTATCACACTTGCTAAATAGAACCTCTTCGAGTCAGAAGCTAGAAGAGTAACACAAATATAAGAAATGCATATCTCCAGAAATATCCACTCTATAAATTTAATATTGCAGGATATCAACCCAGTTTCATACAAACTGGTATTTGCATTGCAGACTCTTAAGGACAGATTTCCAGCACTTCCTCACTTTCAGTCTGCAGTCTAAAAGGAGGACAGTATTATACCCGTTTTTTTCCCTTTTCAGTTGACTGACATAATAGTCCGGGCCTAAATAAAAAAGAAAACTGCTCTCTGTAGGTCAGCAAAAAAAATATAATCAGATAGTCTCTGGGGATATCTCAGTGTCCCAAGTCAAGTTTTGCAATGAGATGTAGAGATCAGTACTAACTCATCAGAAGTGGCCTCTGGGACGACCACAGTGAACACAGAATAATTTATAGGCATCCAAGATTTCTCTTTTGAGAGAACTGCCCGTAAATTAGTTGCAGAACAAGAGGCCCAAATATTTCTCAAGAAGCCAAGCAGGTTGGAGACAAAGAAATCTACTTAAAACAAAAATTAAAAAATCAAAACACCCATAGTTTTAGTGCACTACCCAGTTGCCTTCTACAAAATTCCTCTCTAAATTGAGATTAAGCACAGAACAGCCTCATTTTTGTCTCTTTTTTGAAAAGGGGTTGCACAATGGAAAAGGAAAAATAGAAAGGTATAACATCAGAATGCTCAATAAGGCTGAATGCTCAATATTGAAATGAATAATTTGCAACATTTGTGACTTTCTGTTATGCTGCCTATTTCTCATTAGGTGTGAGGGCTTCAGGGACACAGGATGCCTGGAAGCAGTGGAAGTGGAAGAGGGTAGAGGGACATCAACTACCCCAAGCATTCTGATGTCCTGCCATGACTGTCTTTGACCTGTATCACGGTCTCATCTGGAGAGCAGGCAGTTTGCTGCTAGAGCTTCATGGCACAGAGCAAAGTAGCACACTGAAGGTACAGACAAATAGGACCTCACTTTGAAAAGGGAACCACTACAGAATGACAGTCCAGATGCACCCACATTGATACAGTCATCCCTGAGAATGCTGTCTCACTGCTTCTTTTCCCCAGCAGATTTGTAGCTCATTGCAGGCAAAACTTAAATTTTGAAAATCTGAGCAGCTGGAGGCAAACCTCTTCCTGGCAAGCCCTGTGGAAACCTCCCTCAGGCAAATTTCGTAGCAGTCAGCATTCTCTAGTATTTGTCATGTATCTTATTTTTGCATTTCTCACTTGAACAGTTCTCCACACCAACAAGAAGGCAAAAGCAAGCTGCCTACAGACAAGAACTGCTGTGTCTGTACAGGAGCAAGGCTGGCTGTGCCTTTTAACTGGTTTGGAGAGCTTTGACTTTTCACGTCACGACATCTCCTCAGCTCAGGTCAGAAGCCCTCAGCTATGACCTGATCTCTGGCAGGTGATGGCAGTGCTGACACCCCTTCTGTGCTGCTCAAACAGCCCTCAAGCAGCTGCAGCCCAGGACACCTCTGGCCCCTTTGCATCATTACCCTGTTGCACTGTCCCCGTTTACAGGCTGTTACCAAGAATGAGCACGAGAAAATTTTCCTATTCCTGCCTGGTCAAACTCACCTGTCTCTATAGGGTGGCTCATGAATTCCCACACAGCGTACACTGCCTTGCATTTCTCTGACACAATTTCATGCACCTTGTGCCAATACATAGCAATCAGTTTATAGTGCAGAACCAGGACTTGCAGTATTTTGTTTTTGGCATGGCTTGTTTTCATTCTGCCTTCCAGGTTTGTCATCACCAAACGTTTTAGCAGTCCAAAGTTACTTCTTCATTGCAGGACATTTACATGATTTATGGAATGATAGAATGTTAAGGGTTTAAAGGGGTCTTAAAGATCATCTAGTCCCAACCCCTGTTGCCACAGGCAGGGACACCTCCCACTAAAGCAGGTTTCTCAAGGCTTTATCCAACCTGACTCTGAAAACTGCCAGGGGTGGGGCATCCACAACAACATTCGTGGCTTTAAGCACTGTCCAAAAACCCAGAAGAGTCCTGCCCTGTGCAACTTTTCTCACTGTGCTACCTTTCTTATCCCACAAATCTCCTATATCTTTGTTTTTAATTTCCTTCTCCTTTTTTCTCTCTCTCCCTCTCCCCTTCTTTTACTACTCTCCCATAACTCCTGTCACATCTTGTATTCCCATCAACTCATCAACATATGAAATACAATTCAAAGAGGTAGCCTACTCTGTTCTTGATTTATTTTATTCCAGTCATACTGTTCTATTGCATTTGCTGTTTTCCAGACAGGCAATTTCTAGCTGGCACATGCATGGAAGCAGCACTTATCCAAAAAATATTGCTACTTTACGTAAGTCAGTATTTAGTATGGTCTCATGAATGTGTTGGTGCCCTTGAGGATTAATAACATCTGGTCCAAGAGACTGTTGCTCTGAGCCCTCCTTAGTTTACACGAACCCCTTTCTTCACTGACTTTGAAGTGATGTATGGTGATGTGTAAATGGCAAGTGACAGCCTCTATGTTATTAGTATATTTTGTTGTAAATCCATTAAGAAATTACACATTTATGGGGCACCTGAGGACATGATTTAGTGGTGGGCTTGGCTATGCTGGGTTAATGGTTGGACTTGATCATCTTAGAGTTCTTTACCAATGGAAGTTTTTCTCTGGCTCTATTAATTTAATACTTCAACAATTCCACTCTCTCTTTTGATTCCACTTTTCATTTTACTGTTGAGTATAACCTTCTCCTTGACAGATCTCTTACTTTTTATTCTTCTGAGGAAATTGTATTTATTTCAATACTGGAGCTCAAGCACTTTAGCTAACAATATCTATAACATCCCTTCAAATATCAGTTACTTGCTCCAGTAGATTTTCTCCTATTTCTTCAGAGAGAAAGTTTCATTTTCCCTTGAAGAAATGCAAGATGTTTAGGACAGATTTATGGATTAAATTTGAAGGTGTGGTAGGCAGGCACATTGTTCCTGTGCAACTGGTACCATGTATAATACTTGAGAAACATTGCAGAGAAAGTCCCCTCATTTGCTTCAGATCAGGTGGGGAGTGACTCTTCAATAGTAGTTTTGTTACTAAGGATAAGCAATGATTAAAATTCCTTAAATATTTTGACAACAACAAAGTTTGTCAACACCATTAAATATTTCATTTCAGTGTTTTCAAACTAAAACTTTCTGGCTCTCGCTTTTAAAAAAACTCCAACTAACCAACCAACCAACCAACCCAATCTACACTTGCCATAAAATTAAAGTGGAAAAATCAGTAAGCGGTTACATCACATAAGAAAGGAGAATATTCCTTTTTTGACCAGCTGTATTCCTGAACAAGAGGAGAAGAGGAAGATATTCAAGAAGGAAACAAGAAAAAGAAGTATATTTTTTCTGCTTTCTTGTTAATAAGGATCTCTCATCCAAAAATACTTAAAGATTTTTAAAGGTACCCTGAAAAGCACTTTTTATTGCAGGCAAAAGACCTAACAGGCAAAGCCAATTTGGTCAGAACTTAGAATTTCAATTGGCCTGGATTTATTATTTATTTACACTGATTTCCATTCACTCATCTCTCTGTATCAATACACACAAGTGCAGAATCTGATTTGTGTTTTACTTACTTTCTTTGTGCACCTGAAAGTTCCAATGAAAATGGAGTTTCAAACAAGCATCTTTACACAGGTTGGTGCAGAGCAAAGTGGAAGAGCAATTTTGAAAATTATTTTGATTTTAAGATTTTCATGTCATCAGAGGCTAAGAAGCAACATGAAAAGAGAAGCACAAATCTGTCTTTGAAGTAATAAATTAATCAATATCTTACTGCTCAGCACTGTTTTTATAATTCATACCAAGTGCAATTAGCATCAAATAGGGATGATCTAGCAAAATGGCTCAAATATTAAGAAATTTTTCTCCTTAACAGGAAGTCCCATAACAGAGAGACACATATACAAACAGCAAATTAAAAAGCTCTAATAATAGTCCTTCTATTGGCTTTTACACATTATCATTACACATTGATTGCCATCATGCCTGTATAATTATGAGGACAAATATCTGACCAAAGCATTTTAGCACCTCTAATTGTGTAGGCTTTTAACAATGCACTCTGCAGTCCTTGTCATATGGTCTGAAGAATTATCAAATAATTAAGAGCTGCCTTTAGAAACTACCATCATTCCCACTGGCAGAAACAGTCAGCACTTGGAGTTCTTTCACAAGGAGTCTCTCCAGCTCAGTTACACACTCCTCCAAAGTACCTGCTCACTGTAATAGTGAGAAATGTGGCTTTCATTCCCACTACTTTTTTGTGCTTTTCATTTTCATTGGTTGAAATTCAGATTAATATTGCTAATATTGGACTCTAGCTGTAAGGTCTTTTTTGGTTGATTTGTTTAAAAAGACTCTTAATTGGTTCAGTCAATTATGAATTATGGGTTCAACACAAACCCCTTGAATTTAAGTGAATAGACTTACCCTGCCTTACATAGATTAAGTCTTCTACTGCCAAGGGAGTAAATTCAAGCCTTTCCTCATCAATTTAAATTCCTACACAGGTGTATATTACAACAGTCTTACCTAGAAACTCAGTGAGCTTTGAGATCTTTGCTAAGGAACAATAAAAACTGGCTTTCCTTTGATTTTCTCCTTTTTTCCTTCAGACATTTCAGGGGAACTCTGGAAGGAGATTAAGTGAAGGAACAAAACAAATGATCCATACCCTTGTCACCAGTCACATAACTGGTCCATTAGCACTGCAAAACTGTTGAGGTCTCCTGCTCCCTCCTACTGCATTTTTCTGCTTAAATGTAATGTAGAAACTTTATACCTGGTGTCTGATGAAGGCTTGTATTTCTGGAAATGCTGTAAGAATGGTAGAGAAGAATCAACTTGATTTTACAGAAAACTCAGGGAAATAAACAAAAGAAATAGAAAACTCCAGGCTGTTTCTGTCCCTGAAAACACTTTTGCATGCAAGGAAGTTACTAGTGCCCTACACATCACAGGACTGTTTGGCAAAACCAGCATAACAAGAGTCCCACATCATCTTTGCCTGTCTTCCATGTAAAACTTCAACTCACCAAAACAGAAAGAAGTCATGAGGAAAGACAAGGGAACATGGAGAATCCTTGGCCTGGGCCAAGTGGAAGAAGCAGTGAAATTCATTCAGAATGAATGAATTTCAACATTCAGAATGTGAAGAGCTGTGGTATGAGAATGAGGGAAGAGCAAAAGGAGGTCGTGCTCCTCTGCTCCCATTGCAGAAGATATAATGCGAAATTTCAAAATATCCCCAAAATAAGAAGGGAGGATAAGGATGAAAGGTCTATGTGTGCTGCTTGCAGCCAGTTCAGCCAACAGAATTAAAAGGGAGGTAGGTCTAAGGGTTTAGATTTAAGTACTGCAGGGCAAGGATTCTTCTTTATTCTTTGCTCAGCACAATGAGGACAAATGCCTTAGTGCCACTGTGTGATATAAAGAACAGGGGCACAGTGCCTAAGGCAAACAAGGTGGCTCAATGCATTTGGGAAAAAAAATCCTGTTGTCAATTTTTTTTTTCCTTCTCAGTGCTTAATGTTTACTGTCCAGGGTATTTAAAGCTCGAGTTTTGCATTGATTTCTTTAGGACTGATGACAGCCTTGAAGCTAAACACACGTTTAGATGCTTTGGCACAGCAGAGACAATAAGCCCAGCACAGCAGAGGATTGAATCTCCACTATAGCCACAATAGCCTCAGCATTGCTTTATTGCTAATTTTTGCACATATGTCTGTGATCAGTTACAGGACTCTGACATATGGTGAGTGCACCTGCTAAGTTAGCCAGGGCTATTGCCTCAAACAACATGGACACTTATGGCAGGATCTGCCAGGGTATAAATAAGGGATTACAATATCCCTCGTGATGTAGTGCTTTGCATTCCCCAAACAAACGGCACCATGGCAGTGCAACAGTCTCAGATAAACAGACTAAAATGTTTTGTAAATGTGCTGCAGAATAGATCACCCTCCCGCAGTTAACCAATTTTTTATTAATTATGCAAGATTTAAACTGATAAAGTATGTTATCAGGTTTTTGGTGTTCATTTACGTGATTTGAGGTGGAATACAAACAGGCCACTGATATGGTTTGAAGCTGGCTCCCTGCCAAGTCTCCAAACCTTACCACCAGAAGTCCCCCCCCCCCCAAACCTCAGGGAGAAGAGGGAGAAAAACAACCAACTAAGAAATAACCCGAAACGAGAGAGACAGCTAAAGTGATATATATAAATATATTTACACTTATATATATATATCTTTTAAAATATATACAATTTTCACAAGGGAAGGGAAAGGGAAAGGGGAAGGGAACAAAACCAAAATTATATATATATATATATATATATATATATATATATATCCCAAATCAGTAGCCCGAGATCTAGTAACTAGAGAGTTAGCAAAGGAAATATATCACCACTCTCCTTGGGACAACTGAGAGTTGCTCCGGGAAGATCGCCGGCAACCTCCGTCTCCCAAGGTCGACAAGGCCTCACCAGGCCTCGCTCCCCAACACGGCAGACTCAACAGCAGGGAACCTGCACCTCCAAGCCGCCGGAAGGAAAGAGAGCAAAAGCCTCTCCTCCTTTCTTCTTATAATCTGGCTTACGTAAAAATCGTAGGGAATACTGGGTAAATCTGGCCCCTTCCTTGGTTACAAACTGGTCACCAAGGAAGGCCTAGCCCAAACCACCACAGCCACTTATCCACCCACACTCACATTTTCATCTATAAAATTATAGAAATCACATAAGAAATTGGCAACCACATCTGCGAGAAGGAACCATAAAGTTCTGCTAGTCTTTGTCACAGACCTCAGCAACATCATTCACAACATTCCTCTAGCAACGACATCCCCAACCTGTTTTCTCTGCACCTCCCATTGCCCAGTTAATGTCCTATTAACCTGTTCACCTGCAGAGTCCTTTATTCCCAGGCCTCTGTACAGAGCTTTAATCTCTCTGCTACACACACCTCACTGCAGGGCTGGCACTGTTGTGGTTCTTAAAGCTTTTTCCAAAGTTTAACCAAGGTGCCTCTTCGACAACCTTTCCAGCATTTAAAGAGGTTATCCTTCAACAGATCCTTTAGGACCTACCCATACTGTGGATTATCCAGATCACAACTGTAGCAAAGCTTTTTAAAAAACCTGTTTGCATACGTCAGATAGAGCTGTTGCCCCTGTTTATTCTTCTGCATTTCAACTGACTTGTTTTGGCATCAGCCTCTTGTGCCAGATTGGAAATGGCACAGCAGCAGCTCTGCTACGGCCCATGCAATGACTTTCCCCGTAACGGAGCTTTTTAGGACAAAGGATCTCAAGCTCAAATCCAGAGCCTTCATGGCACTTAATATCCCATCTCTAAATCTGCTCCCCAAAAGCAGGTTGTGGATTGGATCCACAGCTAATAAAGATTTTTGCAGGAATTCACATTCATCTTCTATTTTAATTATCAGAAAAAAACTTACAAATAAACTATTTCAGTCCTAAATATCAGGTACACACATTCGAAAATTAAATACAGTTAAATCCAAACCTTAAAATCTTATTTTCAGTTTGGACTTAAATCCCTTTTTTTTTCTGTGTGCCCATATAATTTAATATTCTAACAAGTAATACCATATCCTCAGTCACAAGAATAAGAATTGAATATTTTCATTTTACCCAGTTCTGATTATTTTTACAAGGCTATTGAATTTGTGGCTAACACCACTGTAGTAGAAGTAATTAGCACAGTATCATTTTTTCCCTCTGTGCACTCTGGGAATCTTTTTACGAGATTTTTTTTTTTCTTTCCACTCCTCAATTAAATTACTCTCCCTGCTTACACCTGAGTACACAGAATATCTAGTTCTAGTGACATATTTCAAAACTCAGGCTTTTCAAGCTCCCCTGTCCTAGTCCTGCTAGCAATTTTTGTCTATGGAAGACTCTCCAGAGCACATTACCGTCAACATCTGCCAGAGACACTGTGCAATATTAGTCAAGGCATCTTTAATAATGCAAGAAAGGTCAGCAGCTCATGGAATATCAAGCTGAATATCGAAGAATTATGAATCTTTTTCTCTGTGCAGGTTTCACAGGTATTCTTTGGGGTTTTTTCCTGATTCATTTTATGCCAAGAATAGAGTTTTCTTTCATTTTCAGGGTATGCCAGAAAAAAAAGAAAAAAAAAAGAAAGGAAAAATCTTTCTCAGTAAATGAGACAAGCCATGCCCTCTCCAGCCCATTGAACACAAGCAGCTGAATTTCATATTTTGTTCTTTCCATGCCACCAGAGTTAATGTTGCTTTACAACTAACAGGTTTTTTCTGGAACAGCTCAGGATATGATCACATAGCAGGGCCTTGACCTCTTGACTACATAATGCTTTTGTGATCAATAGCAGAGAAATTAATGTGTTTATCATATTGGAGCATTTTAAAAATTTCATACATATAGTCACTAATTACCTCCAAAGCCCATAATGCCGCATTTTGGAGTGCTGGTCCAGTGCTTTCAAAATTCTGCACGGGAATAAGTTGAATTAGGCACTCTGAAAAACCAAACCCAACTAATTTCTTCTGCTCTCCCCAGGCCATTAATCTTCATGGGACAAGTTACCACCAGTAGCTCAGCAGAGTGGCACTGATGGACTGTGGACACAACAAAGCCACTCTGGCATAACCGAGAGGAGTATTTGTCTCTTATCTTCTGTATCTTCTTCCCTGAGTTTCTCCTTATTTCCTTTGAATTTTTTGGTGTAAATTTTTAGAATTTATTATTTCCATTCATACTTTCTTAGAATTATCCATTCAAGCTCACATTGAGCTGTCCTCTGCTGAACAACTTCGACTGCAATTTGACAAAGCGATTTTGCAAGTTTCAAACTGTATTTATCTGTGTTCTTACATTCTGTACCATTCCATTCTACATTAGAAAAACAGAACTATTCTAATAAGAGAATAAGAATAGAAGAAGTATTCTTATAACATTTAGAACCTTAGAAATTACTTAGGATACTGGTATGGTGTTAGAGTCAAAATATTAGTATTAAACTAAAAGGCTGCTGACTGAATTCGGGGGGGAGCAGTATCAGAATGAAAATGTGAGCTCTAAGCACAAATGTAACAACAATGCAGAAAGATGAGTTCCAACTTGATAAAAATAAAATTTTAAAATCTAATTAGAAACACAATGCTAAAAAGTCTATTTAATTTTCCCAGACAGACATTATGCTTTTTTCAGTGTGGTATGCTGTATGCACAAATTATCTTCAGGTCATATCTGGTTTTGTCTGAAAGCTTAAGGGGAAAAAATACTCAAGCTTTTTTCTTTAACCTATAGCAGTACAGCCAGAGGCACTGATGAGGTCACAACAGCACATAATAAACAATCAGTAAAGAAAATTGTGCCATATGTTGCTTTTCCCTTGCTGTATTTAGTTCTCTGGAAAATGATCAACAATAGTTGCAGCTAAATTGTATCCTATTTTTCTGTAATCAAACGGGGTTAAAAGGTCATGTAAATAAATATACATGAACTAAACAGAAACAGCTGGAAAGTTCCCAGAAGGGACCTCTAACAACCTCCAAGTTGGACGGACCATGGTAGATCAAGGGATCATTATTAAGATTAAAGGCTTACACCAAACCTGCTGTGAAATTCAATCTGCTGAATTTTAAACATTGATAGCACAAAACGGAAAGTACTAAATGGTGGAATTTATTAATTCTTAAAAAGCAAGGTGACAGGAGAGACAGGCTACATTTTCTCCATTCCCAGTGTGCCTGGTGCTATTTGCTAAGATAAAAAAGTCTGTAGGTACCTCCTATGAAAGTCAAACATTTCAAGCAAACTCTTTCTTGTATTGATTTTCTGGAGAAAAAAAAATTATCAGCATCGTTAGTGCTTTTGGGTTTTATTTCAAAGGCTTTAGACAAACTTCATTTTGGTGAAACACACCACAGTGGTGATTGGAGCTAAATCTAAACTCTGAAAAGCAGGAGCTTTTTTACCTTGGTAGTTTGACCTGCAGTATTCCAATTGCATTTGATGGGATTACTCTCCTCTGCCTAACAAATAACTAAGATGACAGCTGTCTGAGACCCAAGCATTACTCAGTGTCTTACCATCCTCGTGGGATACCTGCTCCTTGAATTGTGTTTCTAAACTAAGTTAGAGAAATGTTCTACAAGTCCCCTGCAAAAGGGCAGCTCTGTGTCTCTCCTGCGGGGATATGTTAACGCTGTGTTTACACTGCAGCTGAGTCCTCTCACAGATGCCACCCTCTAACTCCCTCAGCACTCCTTATCGAAGATCTGTTACCAGCCAAAAAAGTCCAAATGTTTAAAAGCTCAACAATCTCTCTTGAATAAATGAACAAAAGAAAGTCTATTTTCTATCCCCAAAGAAGACAGTGTGACAGTAATTAGTGGTACTTGTCGAGAGATTTACAGGGGAAGTGTTCTCTCCAGAGACAAGCCATGGGGAATTTATGTATATTTGGAAAAATATTTAGACTTCTGTCATGGCTTTGCCATCTGTAATCCTTGGCAATCATACTCCTTGGGCAAAGACCTGTGCTGACAAAATAAATTAGGTCATAGTGACATTGGTCTTCTGGGAATGCTGGAAAACCTTTAAAACTGTTGAAGAATAAATGTATCCTGAAACCTGGAAGGAATGTCTCATCACCTGAGGTGGTATTTTCAAATGATGACTGTTACCTGACCACCTGAGCCAACACAGAGCCACATTCCATGGCTAAGCAATCTAGTATCCAGCAGTTGAGTTGGCTTAGTCAGACCTTTGTCTACCGGAAAAGTGAAGGATTTGGCTTAAACCATTAAAAAATATTTCACGTGGCAAAATTCAACTGTTGCAACACTGCAAACGATTTTCTCTCCAGAAGGATGATTAGAAAAAGTGACAAGATCCATTCTGTGACAAGACACTTGCTTTCTGCTTCAGCCAGTTCCCACATTGAGGCCCATTGACAGTATTTTGGAAGGCAATCAAACAGACTTACATTTCTAAAAGCTTGAGCCAAAGAGTTTACATTCTCATCCGGCATACAGTGCCATATTTCAATTGGCTTTAAAGCTGCCATATCAACAGGTCCCTCTGAATGGCCTGATACCTGTGTGCCAAAAACCTGGGAGCTTTAGGAAAATCTGTCAGGGGCTTGAAACAGGTAGTGCCTGAGGGAGGGATCTATTTATAAGTCAGGTCATGGGGGTTCAAGCTTTTGGCAAGGGGAGAAGTTTAGTAAAAGACAGTATGGGAAAAGCAGAACCTCAATCGGCTACGAAGAACAAGATTTTCTTCTGCTGTGCAGCTTTTAAAAATGGATTTGTTTCTGCTCTGTCTTACTCAAATCTCATAACATTTATAAGTATCACACATGCTATGGGAACTTGGAAGAAGTTGAGCTTCCCTGCAGAGATCCCTCCGTTCTGCCTATCTGTGATACATTCTTGCAAGCTAAACCAATATACAAGGATAGCAAAGCACCTTTATGAGTTGATTTGTGAAAATTGTTTCGGTGACTAAACAAATGTATTTCCTTGCTCTTGAGAGACAGCATCATTAAGTTTTCATAAAAGATCTGCATTATTAAAATCCCTGTTCTCTCCCAAGGAATGGAGGTACAGGCATCTCAAGTGATGCTACAGTGCCCATTCAATGAAAGTTGCAATATAGATGCTATTAAAAAAATAACAAAAAACACTTAGCAATGGAGCAGGTGACCTTTTTTGCAGGATAAAGCCCATTCTTACCAATAGGAGAGATAAAAACAACCATTTTCCTATGAGTGGAAAGGAGCCATAGTTATAGTAGGAGCCCACTCTGCCTTTCTGACATATCTTGCTTACAAAGGTATTTTCAGAAAACAAGAATAAAGTGCTTCAAAGACTGCCTTACAGTTGTTGCCTTCTTTTATAGCCTTCAAAGTGTAGCATGTGGAAATAAAAAGATGAGAAACCAAATGTGCAAAAATATTCATAACCAGGTGTTTGGACTGCTTTTTTCACCCTGACTCCTTCCTATAAAATATCAGTCTCCTATTATCCTTCTGCCAGGTAAATAGACAAGGTAGTTAAAAGTGACCTGCCAAGAAAACTTTTACCTTCTGAGCACATCATCACAGCAGACACAAGATTTTTCCCCAACGAGTGCAAATTACTCTAGGACTGGTGGGTCTCTGCGGTACAAAGAGCAACACACTCTACCCTGCATAAAAGAGTGATTTTCACTTTGCATAATAACAAGCCTTTTGTATTTTGAAAGTAACTAACAAAGTAGCTCTGTAGGAGACCCACTGTGTTAGTCTTCATTAAAGCAGCCAGATCGATCAATTAAGTCAAACAAAATGGTAGCATTTCTGAGTCAGCCCGAAGCTCTCTTTGCACTCCTGAGCTTTATGGCAAGCACTGGAACCAAAAGAAAAGTTGCCACTGTATCAAGACACAAGACTTGAAAAAAGAAACTAAATTTTAGAAGTCAGTGCTCGGGTGGAAACAAGGCAGAGAGTCTAGAGATCATTTTGCTGCTAAGTAAAAAAGAAAATTCTGAAACCTCTGGAAGCCATTTAAGAGATATGACATTGCAGATCCAGTGGCAGCAGGTTCCTAAGGTGCACTCTCCTTGGCAGTCTCTGCTCCCTTAGCAGCTCCCTTGAGTGTTAAGCAGATGATGACTAGTGACTTCCTCCCTTACCTGGAGAAAAATGCCCCATTTTATTCAACCAACTTCCACAGACACAAATTTATCATGCTTATGGCTCATCTCGCAGCTCAACAGAAATGAATGGTGAGACTCAGAACTAGGTGTAACTCACCAACCCTACACTGCTTAAAATTAGTTGGTGTGGACTAGACACTATGCAAAATACTAAGGAAACAATGGGGACCCTGAGTCATAAAATCAGGGGTTTGTAACCCTTCCTCTTTTGGAAGCAGCTTTATTGAGAGCTTAAAGTAATCTAATAAAAATTCACTTTATTTAAAGATGTGAGGAAGAGCCCCACAGCAAAGTCCTGTTGCAGAGAGTGCAGGGAAAAAAGGAGGCCTGAGGGAAAAGGAAAATACTTCTATCAATGAAGAATTGGAACTGTCTGTAAGAACTGTAGAGCACAGAAGCTCGGCACAGTAAAATCAGAGAATATTTCTGCTTTCAAAATGGGAAGTTATTACAGTTTGCAATCAGAAAGAAGATGAAAGCTGCACCAATGAAGTGAAGCGCCAAACTCCCACTTGAGAAACTGGAGAACTAAGTGCCTATTAAAAAGCCAGAAATCAGACAGAGAAACATGCAAGGGACAAGGTTAAGTATCATCAAAGAGAAGAATTGAAAGAAGGTCAATAACTGCTTGGACAGGAAAGGAAGATGAATAGAAAATTGTTCTGGACCACCTCAAACCCCTGCTTGGCAGAAAGGTATTGATGGGATTTGAAGTGACCAAGAAAAATGTGAAAGATGTGTCCTCCTTTCTCTCACAAAGTGAACTAAAAAAAAAAACAAGACAGAAAAAAAAAGAGAAATCAAAGTCAGAGAAACCTCCTTGCAAGTTCCTGGGATTTGCTTAGATAAAAGACAAAATTTGGATTGGTAACTGCAAAACTGCCTTTTTAAACTATTATTTCAGAAAAGTGGTCTGCACATTTACATAATACAAGTCATTGTATAATGACTGGACCTTCTGTGTATTTAACCCTTCTGTGTGGTTTAACCATATAGAAGCATTTATACTATTGACAGAGACATAACTCATTTGAAACTCTTTGAAAAATCCCCAGTAGATTATCCTGCTTGCCCAGACAAGAACCAGAACAGCAGGTATCTCAAACACTTCAATAATCTCACCAAGAAAACCAAAGCAAAGACTATACTTTAAAAACTGTTCATGAAAAGCAAAGGGGAGGAAAACTGCTCTGGTGAGATAGGAAATAAATCAGGGGGATCTCAGAGAAGAATTGTTTCTGGCACAGGATACTCATGGAAACTTTGGTAAGTCCTTTTGTCTCCTTGTGCTTCAAGTTTCTCGTTCATGTAACAGAAGTCATTGAGGCTTTGGGGTTTTTGCTTAGGTGCAAATAATTTGGAGTTGTGATTTTCTGGTAACTTAGGTGACCATGTAATTTACTGCAATGAGTCTCTGATGCAGCTTCTCAGCATTGCTGCAATACAAATAAATTTTAATTCTTTGTGCTTTCAGCTAATTTTTCAGTGGGAGTAAATGTCTTTTCAACAAGTTGATTAAAATTTCCTGAAGCAGGACTTGTCCACAGTTATATTATAATCTTTCCAGACATAGGAAATGGGTGAGAAGAAATATTTGGGAGGGAAGGTAAAACTGCTTCTTGCCTCCAGAATCCTGAGCAGGACTGGGGTGTGGGCCCAGGGTCCAGAACCACTGGTGGCAGAAATTACAACTGGAGCAACCAACAAGGCACAGGAGACAGGGGACAAATACCCCCAGCCACACTGAACTTAACAAGTCCTTCAGGTCTGCCAGGAGAAGATAGATGGAAGGGACTGATCCACAAACCCTTCCCCGTCTACTCTTTCAGACCTTATCACTTTTTGCTTCTACAACACAACACTGATTTGCTCACTGAGAAATGTCTTCAGCAAATGTAGGCAATGACCAGCCTAGAAATGTTCAAACCATGACAACCATCACAAAGGCTCCATCCTGCTCTGCATCCCCTTGGGAGGACCATAGGAATAATGAATTGTAAAAAAAACCCCAGACAGACAAACTTCTTGCAGATCAGTGTGCTAAACAGGACAGAACTGGTGGGCAAAATGGGCTGGTGCAAGAGGCAGCTCATTCAGCCCCTGGCACATCTTATCTGCAGACAATACAGAGTTAGACCCTGTAATTTTTCCATATAACATCTCAAAGTCTATGTATTGAAAGAAGAGGGTTAGACAAGATCAAGGACAGTGATATTCAGCTGTCATGGTGATAAAAGCTTGAGAGATTGGCCAGATGAGCTCTTGATTCGTACAGGCAGGAGCCAGCAGGCCCCAACTCTGAGCAAACTGATTTCCTTCCGAAGTAACAAGTATTAAACCATATTTAAAGTGTTTGGAAGGACTGAAGTGTAAGACCTGTGACAAAATCCCATTTTCTCTAGGTTTCCTCTCCAACAGGGACGACAGTTTCTAGATAAGTTGCAGCACATGAAAGACACTTTTTTAAAAACTTATTCTCCATTGCAGGAGTAATTGTGATGAATTCTCAATCAAGGTAAATACAACCCATGTGATGAATTTAAGGAGTTGAAATTAGAGACTGGTAGCAAGACAACAACTGTTGGAAACTGCTGTGAGCAAATGATGGATGAGACCAAGGAAACAAATGGATAGATTGTCAAACACACAAACCGACAGCACAGGGAAATTGATGGCAGCTGTTCCAGCCAAAGCCTGGACCTAACACGCTGCCTTAAAGCATCATTAACTTTAGTATAAAAGCTATGTGCTACAGAGACTTTATTAGGCAGAATCACAGGTGTTTAAGAACTTGATGAAGTATTTTCTCAACACAAGTGTTCTTGTTGCACACACACATGCTGTGAAGGCCTCACATGTACAGCAGTGACCCAACATGTTTAACACACTGAAAGCCTCTGGGACACTGGTAAATGACCTGCCTCATCAAAAACAAAAATTTTGTCTAGTCAGGCAAAAATAAAGTCCATTTACACAAGTTAAAATGCCGGTGAAGTGGTCATTTCAGAAGCAATGCCTTCTGGAGGTGTAGTAAGGGGGGTAGGAGAAGTAATATTGTGGCTCATACTTGTAGCATAACATTACAGTCAGTGATCCAGTTTGTCACTGGCATCTGTCACACGCTGTCCTTTCCAGATGTACCTGATAGACCTTTGTCTGCAGCACAAGGTGTGCAGGTGTGAAACTCTATTCCCCAGTGGTTTCCACTCAGGTCACACTGGTGTATAGGCAATCTGATGCACAAGACAGCAGAAAGGCTGCTCCATTACACATCCAGGAATTCTTCCTTTATCTTAGAATTCATTCTACTTGAGTTTAATTTAAAATAAACAACCAGTTGTTCAATCCAGAGAAAACAAGACCAAGCTCAGTCAGCGAAGAAGACAAAACTTTCCATAGCTGAGAGATGCACAGCAAGGCTAGAGAAGAAATGGAGTTCTGCTTGCTCTGTCAGTAATTTCTTTGGCTATTTTTGATAATACCCTAGAAGCTTTTAAAGGACATTCAACAAAAAGGTCATTTGAAAGTGTTTGCAAAGATTAGGGGAGATCAGGATACGTTCACTATGCACAATCCACTACATGCTCAATTCACTGTCATGGAGGAAGAAAACAGAATTAATCCTCGTGGAGGAAATTAGGATGATATTGTGCTGGGTCACGTTCCTGGATTATAAGATTTCCACCAGTCAATCCTGAATTATTGCTCTGCAAATACTCAACAACCTAATTTGATAGATACTCTGAGGAAAAAAAATAGGAAATTACTTTTCTTGTGTTTCAGAATAAACTTTCCATTAAAAAAAAGAGGCATTTAGCATGACACCACAGAATGCTCAAACCTTTATTAATGCAGGTTGCATTTCAAAGTAGGTCTCCATCACTCTGTTGCTATTAACCCTCCTAACAAGCATATTTTTAGCACAGTTAGCGTGACTTATACTTGTCAGGAGGGAACATGGGCTTGCTTAGATAGAGGGTTGCTCACACACCCATCTCTATCTTCAAGGTGGAGCAGGATGTGGATTAAGGTGCGCAAAGATAGAAAAAAATATTTTCCTTAGATGCTTTCCTCTAGGCCCCTGTTATCCCATAGAACAGTAAGCCTCAGTCAGGTGCTTTTCTATGACTTTCACCCTGAAATACATGTTTCTCCTTAACTACTTTGCACAAAATCTTGTGAGAACACATGCGCAAGTGACACAGCTGTGATAGTTACACAGCTCAAACAGAATGTCAAAACATGCAGAGATTAAAGATAAAATTTGACTTTCTGCTTTCAAGGTGACTTCAGCTCCTAATAAAGGATTTTCTAAGTCACCCACACAGATAAGGGCATCTACACTTCATGCTGTTCGTGGGAACGTAACCCCACTAGGCATTTTCAAATTCCCTCACATGGCTCTTAAAAGCCATACTTCTGAAGGTCAACAGAAAAGAAGCATTTCCAAAAGGACCTGTTTGGAGCGTGGGAAAGAGGCAAATCCTCTGAGTCCTATTACCATGTCAGATACTGTAGATTAGTAGAAATCCTCTCTCTCTTCTGGCAGAAACATGGAGCCTGGCCCACTTGATGGGATGCTTCAAACCAAAAGACAGACATTAAGCCCATGGGAATCACACAGGTGTGAGAAGTGTGCAGTGGAGCAGGGAGATACTCTCCTATTTGTGGAGAGAAACCAGAACATATCACTGCTGTATAGCTTATTCACTTGCTTTCTAGCCCCATCCTTCTGATTGGGTAACTCAGCCCTTCCTGACATTTCAGAATTACAGTCAAGGTCATATCTCAAAAGTCCAGGATACTCAACAGGCAGGTCATGCAGGGAGGGAGCATGACCTATGGAGCCTGAGACAGGCTGAGAAGAACTAACTGTGGCAGGGTCAATGAAAACACTTCTCATCCTGGCTATTCTAAACTGCTGGGACATATTTCATTAATAAATAAAACCAACTTAATGGACTCTTTTGCTTATGTACTATGTGAGGTGGCTTCTCAAACAAGAAAACATTGGGAAAGACCATTTAGCCTGTTACAAAAAAAAAAAAAGGAACAAGCAAATAAGAAAAAGAAACAGAATCCTCCCAAGCTGACACAGCCCAGGTGCATCACTCACAGTCAGTCTGTAAACCACCCTAGGCTGAACATAAGAAATAATGTGGAGTATAAAATGCTCCAGTCTCTAATAAATTCTGGACAGTCTCTCACAAACTTATGCCTCTTTTCAAATTTTGTTCATACTAATATAGCCAGGAATGTCATCTCGTAGTGCAAGACACTGTGCAAACAGAAGAGAAAAACGGCATTTGCCCCAGGGAGGTTAGGCTGTATTTGGAGAAGACAGATGGTAAATGCAGGAACAGAGGCGCAAAGGCAGCTGATGGTTCATGGAGCAGCCTTGCAGCTCAGAAGTCAAACCTCTCAAATATTTGCCTGATGACCAGTGCTTCAGATTTCATTGCTTCCTCAAGTTCTTGTCCTGCCTGCAAAGTGACATGCAAACGCCTGTAGGACTGCACTGGGATATATTTTGTCTTGCATAAATCTATGGAATTTCATGTATTCTGAAAATTCATCTAATTCAACCAAACATTCCTTCTCTAAGTAGAACACACAGATGTAGAATGCACATGTGCCTAAATTCTTTCCAACAGTTAAAAATCAACACCAAACTCAAGCAATAAGCCCAGAGAAAACACTTTTATTAGTCACACTTGTTTAACTCTACATTTTCCTGCAGTACAAAGCAGTACTTATGTTCATGGTTCAGACCGCAAATTCCTCACTTTTCAAGATGCTCACAAAAGAAATCTGACTGCTTTGGGTGGGGTTGTTTGCATCAATAGGAGCCCAACAGCAAAAATGGTTCACTTCAGTTTTGGTGGGACTCTGTTCTGTCACCCATGTTTCTCAGGGTCACTCGTACAACAACAGTGCATGTACCATGTCCTGGCACAGCACCTTCAGTTCCACTGGAAGATTTCAAAGGGGGCCACTTTGGTTCATAGCTCCAACCCAGCAGAGCACACACACACTGGGATCAGTGGGGTTCCTCTCTGCTTAAGTGTCCAGCTTTTGGTTGACATTTGTGAAAGAGTTAAATGTTGATTTTAGAATCGCAGTGGCCTTCCCACCAGAGAATTATATTTCAGCATACCATTATGGCAAATTTTCCTAATGCCTGCCTATGGGGATATCTGTGTAATGGCACCATCTGACTCTTATCATAATTTGATTCAAACTCATATTGCTTTTACATTTTATTTCTCTTTGCCATTCTGGCTTGTAACAGCCAACAGCAGGCTGAAATTTTACCTAAATGAGAGCATTTTTGCTCAGCGAAAGAACATTACTCTGTGCCATTTGCTTAATAGTTCACATTACTGTGTAGGGAGTTTTGCATCCTTAGGCCAAGTTCCTGGCACCCAGTTTGTTAAAAGTTTCAAGGGCAACATAACAGCAGCTTCTGTATGGAAAAACCTTATTGTCTGGGCTTCTCGGATAGACTAGAAGTCAAGAAAAATCTCAGTTGTATTTATACCTTGGCAAAGATAAATGAAAAAATGCAAGCTATGCTGTTGCCACAAAGTACCCATGTTTTCTTAATGAAAATAGCCCTCATTGAGGCTTTGCTCATACTGCAAGTAGTACAGAAATTTAAGAGATGCATTTTGCCATTCTTGTGTTGTTTTCTGCAACAGTTTTCAATGATACTAGTTATCCAAAATTAAAAAAAAAAAAAAAAAAAAAAAAAA